>NC_134364.1:81635264-81935264 GCF_048569485.1 Anomaloglossus baeobatrachus | reverse complement strand
GTGGGTAGGGGTTGGTGATCCCGGGGCCCGGTGATGGCTTGGGAGGTGCAGGGCTTGGTGGGCGCAGGGACGCGGGGTCAGCGCTGTGCCTTGCGGCACTGTGGTACTCACTCAGCCTGAGACGTGACACAGTTTGTACGGTAAACCAAACGGCTGGTAGGACGGTCCCACAGACGGCTGCTTTGCTTCCCCGGCACGTGACGGTGATGTCTCTCTTCCCTGCACCTGTATGTATGGATGGTTGCGATGGGTCCCCACCGGTAACCCGCTCCCCGGCTTCAAGCTGGGCCGGAGGAGCACTACACTTTGCCCGCAGGCGCTGGCCCTCAGAGACTGGTGCCCTGGCGGTGGCGGTGCCTCTGTTGTACGGGTTGGGCTGTTGCCTTCAATCGGGACTTGGTTGTTGGGGGAATCTACGTCCCCTTAACTGACGGATTCGGCAAATTTGGCGACTCCTAGCCTTGCCGGGGTCCGAGAGGCCCCTGCCCTGGTGCTGACTGTCTTTCGGAACACTGCTCCAGACCACCGGGCACACAGCCAACGGGGTCCTTCCAGGAACTTCCAAACGGTCCCCCTCCGGACAGTCACCGCCGTCGCTGACCTTGCTGTTCTGACCCTACACAAAGCTGGACCTTCAGGCTTCTCTCTTTCTCTGTCACCTCACTTGCTTTCCTCCTTTACCACTTTTCCTTCACTTTCACTTCGTTGTTTACACTTGCCCTCCCTGGGCTAATCTCCTCTTCACTCTTGCCCTCCCCGGGCTACTCTGCCTGGTACTTCCCGCCTCCAGAGCTGTGATCTCCTTGGTGGGCGGAGCCAACCGCCTGGCCCACCCCCTGGTGTGAATCATCAGCCTCTGGAGGAAGGCAACAAGGATTAACTTTAATGAACCAGTGCCAGGAAGCTGCTGCAAATATAGCATGGGAAGCATTAAATGAGGCATAGATGTTCATGATAATGATGTATTTTTGCCTCTATACAAGTCACTGCTACGGCCACACTTAGAATAATGTGTACAGATTTTGGCTCCTATATATAAAATGACCCAGAGCAAGTGCAAATAATAATAACAATAATAATAATATTTATTCATTTATATAATGTCCCCATTGGGGCTCACAATCTAGGTTTCCTGTAAGTTTTTGGAGTGCAAAGAAGAGATACCAAGGTTTTTAGTGGATTGGATAAACTATTGTACCAAGACAGGCCATCAATCTTTGGTTTATTCAGTTTGGAATAAAGAAGGCTTAAGGACGATATTATTAGTGTACAAATATATGAAGGGACAGTACAGAGATCTTTCTAATGATCAAGGCGGTATCCTGTACATTTACAGAAAAGATGGTTTAATCATGCGGATTTTTTACTGTACATGTGGCGCTTCAGTCGCCACAGGGTACTGCACCTCGGCTGAGGTGCAGTATTCATTCCGAGTACGGAGGAGGTCATTGCCGGTAACCACCTTAATCCACACAACACAGTCAGATGCCCTCCTACTGGGACTGGGTTAGGGTAGGATTCTGAGGGTGGCCATCACAAAGTAGTGGACCTCCTGCCCACTAGTTCAGCGATTCAGGGGGTGGAGCTAGAGAATGGGGAGTAAGGCGACACACACACACACACACACACACACACACACACACACACACAAACACACACACACACACACAAAAAGTCAGGGAGACAAGTGAAGGGTGGAGAGAAGATAGTCGCTGAGGAGAGAGCTGCGCAATAGCTCCCTCAGGACCGAGTGCAGACAACAGGGTGCGGAGCCCTGGACTGTGTGGATACTGCAAGTCCCACCAGCAGAATCCGCAGGTCAGGAGATTGCAGGTCTCCTGGCCCACACTAAGTGCCCGTGGCACAGCAGCATACTACAGCCAGGAGCCGTGACGAAAGAGCGGCACCAGTATAGGACTCGCGCTGCCTGCCATACGGGCGAGAACCAGAGCCAATACAAGGCAGAGGTTCCCAGCATAACTTCAAGCCGCAGGGACCCCACACATCACAGCGCAAGTAGGAAGGACTCACAGAGGGAAGCACCGGCTCTGACCTCCAAGCTATCTGGGATTAGCTGGAGCTCATGACGGCAAGTCTCCTCAGTCCAAAGGCGGTGACATTTGAGTGAGTAAAGAACTCTGACTGTAATCTCTGTGTCGTCCAATCCTTCCCGCACCTCACCATCGCCTTGGCTGCACAGTAGCAGGGGACTACTACTCCCATCATACCTGGGGCCTGAGCTCTACCTGTAGAGAGCTGCAGCAACCGAGCTACGCTACCATCTGCCCCAGAGGATACCTCCCGCAGTGACAGCTTCTTATATTAGCCGGAAACCACAGGTGGCGTCACAAATTTTCCCCTGTAAATAACCTCTCAATTTTTATTGACACCGCTGGGGTCACGGAACCGGGCCTGGCCACTGTGACATCCCAACCCCCATACACCGGCCAGGCGCTGATTAACTCCCCCCCCCCCCTCTCCCCGACCCCGTGGGTGCATAATTGTACCGCCCCAGCGTCAGCAGCCGAGACTGCTCGGATCCGGATCCGCGGTGGCTCGAGGGGTCTCTGGACCCGAGAGGGGTCGTGCGGTCAATAAAAGGGGGGTATTTACAAGGGATTTTGTGATTAGAGTTTGTGACGCCACCCACGGTGTGTGGTAAGGTGGAGTACCACCGCTGCTGTTGGGAGCGCCCGGTGGCGGTGGAATTTCAGCCAGGTGTTTAACCCCTCCGTGGATAGGGGGGATAATGCCCCGGGGCTCATTGATGGCGAGAGGGGAATGCCATTGGGGAGGAAAGGGTCACTGCGTACTCACTCAGTCCACTAACGCTGACACCGACAACTTGTAAATGGGAATTTCTGAGCACCGCTGTAGCAGGGAGGGAGCATGCTTGGATCCCGTACCCGATGGTGTTGCTTGTTAGCCTGTGACCTTTCCTTTGGCATTGTCTTTACTTGTTGGCCCCTGTAGTATAGAACTAGTCGGGTCCCGCTCACCCGTATGGCTAACGGAGTGAGCTTGCTCTCAGGTTTCACGCTTGGGATTTTCTGGACTGTGTATTGGGAAAATCATATCCCCCTCATTGCGCTAGTACCCCGATTTTGGAGCAGGTGGAGAACGTGAAGTCTTCGCCCTCTTCAGGTAAATTACCAGGACGCTTGAAGCTACTTCCCGGCCTAGCGTCCACGTATCCTGCCCTGCTCGGCAGTTCCGTGTCCCTTGACACGATCCCCTGCAACCGGGTTCCAGCTCCTACCAGGCCCAGACCAACGTCTGCCACCTAGTAACTGAGGAGCCCAGCTCCTAACCTTATCCAACTGACTTGTGACCTCTCCTCACGAAAGTCACTCCACAACTGACTACTCCTGACACTCCTGACCCTCCCTAACCAACCCCCCAAGTGGCCGGCCCTATTCCATTCAGGCTACACATTGGTGTGTCTGGTGGGTGTGGTTGGAGTGTTTCTAGGATTTTTGATTGGCTTGTTCTTAGCAACACCAAAGGTCAGGGACCCGTAACCAAGGAGGAGATGGACACCATGCAGAAGGGCAGATTGCACAATACCCTGTGACGACCTGATTGGCCAATGCGTCACATATTACAAGGAGTGAGATTCTTGAACATTCTGCCACATGATGTTGTAATGATTAAACAAGGTCAAAGAGACCCTGGATGTCTTTCTTAAAAAATATATTACAGGTTATGGGCACTAGATTCTGTGACAGGACATTGATCCAGGGATCTAGTCTGATTGTTGTTATGGAGTCAGGAAGAAATTTTTCAACAAATAACAGGCAATTAGCATTTGGTTCATGGTTTGTTTGTTTGTTTGTTTTTTGGCTTCCTATGGATGAACATGTTAAGTTATAGCTGAACTTAATAGACTTGTGCCTTCAAAACTATGAAACTGTAAAACTACATTTCAGACTTTCTGAAAATGTTTCATGCTGGAATATCTCAATATGGGGGCCAAAGAATATTCCTAAAAATGTAAGGTTAGTTTATTGCATACAAACCATTTATTATTATTTTTTTTTTAATGGCTTGTTTCACACTCCCCGTCTCTTCCTCTGATTCTTCCTCTGTTCTGTGCTCCACATAGATCTTCCTATGGATTCATTAACATGAAATACACACATTGACATTCATCCAGGATTCAAATGAAGAAAAATGAATGCGCATTTTCCAAATGTTGGAAATGAAATATAAATCTTCTCTTGTTTTTAAATGAATAAATCAATTGCTGCTGAGTGTACGGAGAAATATGTCGCAGCAGAACCTTGATGGAAACGTGAGCATCTTGTTTCAACATGGAGAAGTGACCTATTCTATAAGTTCATCTGATTTATTTCACATACAAGATTGATTACAAATTAACTAATAATTTATCCACAATATATAACAATTATTTGTAGATTTAGCATGACTAGAGTTCTGCAAATTCATATTTAAAGAAGGTAAACCGTAGTAAATAAACGTTGTAATCTGTCTTATCTATAGTCTTGAGCAAATAAACTTTCAAAGTTCAGTTTGCCGATCTTTGGCGAACTTCCCAATGTTCGCCAAATGGTTCGTCGAACATTTTGGATTCAATGGAGGCCAAAGCTAAGGCCTAAGAGAAAACACCTTTAGGGGGGTCGAAAAGCTTCCAAAACCACAAAAATACATTTTACAGTGCAGCCCCACTGTTTTGGCACAGCTTCCTAGACTTTTGACATAACAAATATTGAGGTGGATGAGAGACAGGTGTAGGCCTGGTGCTCCCATATACCTGCCAGTACAGACAAGACACAACTTGGAGACACACCTTGGAGTCTTGATATTTAAAAAGATTGCAGGCAGACAGCAGGACAGTGGCATCATGTCACACCTGTCTCTCTGCATTATGAGACTAGTGACAGATTCAAGACGTGAGAGTCAATTGTATTCTAGACTCTCAATATTAAATGGATTTTCTTTCCTTTGGCAGTCGTAGGGTTAATGTCAGTTTGCTTTCCAGCACCTTCTGAATCCTGGTCAGCTGTTTCTGGTTTGGGTGTATTTCACCAGTATAAAACCTTTTTAGTGCAGAACACATAGGAACACTCCTTTTGTATTATGGGAAAATGTAATTATTAGTAATTGGTTAGCTCCTATCACTTAAGAGTAAACAAACTGTACCAAAGTAAAAATAAAAAATATAATAATTTCACACTGGAGCAAGGGTATGCCCTGCGTGCGGAGCAGCACACAGGGGGAAAACCAGGAAATATATAGAGGAAGACCCTGGTAATAGGGAGAGGAAAGAGGGGTCACCACCTCATGCTCACCTGTAACTGATCCCCGAGCCCCCTAACATCCCTAGATGGATCCTTCCTTTCGTATGCCGTCACATACCTAGGCCCTTACTGACCCTGAGCTTACCCTGACTAAAAAGTAGGCCAGTGAGACACTACTCCCATTAATACAATAAAACAACACTATTAAAGTAAGACAAACGGGGTGGGAAAATGCACAGCAAATAACACTCTTTGGTTTCTTAAGCAGGAAACTTCACAGCTGCAACTGAAACAACACCTCAGTTTCTCCAGAGTAAGCTCTTTCAAAGTGGTCAGTATAGAAGATCTATCATCAGCATGGAGTAAAGCCAGGAGTGGGTAAATATAGTGGAAGTGTGACGCCCTGGGCAAGCCAGGGGTCACAGGTCATAACACCACCACACCCTACACCCCAGTTAGGAACATCAAGGCTAACCAAAAATCCTTGTTGCCTTCCTCCAGGGGCTGATGTTCACACCAGGGGGTGGGCCAGGCGGTTGGCTCCGCCCACCAAGGAGTTCACAGCCCTGGAGGCGGGAAGAACCAGGCAGATAAGAAAAGTTAGTGGAAGTGGAAGGAAGTGGAGTGGTAAAGGAGGACAGTAAGAGTGGCAACAGAAAGTGACAGTTAGGCAAGCCTGAAGTTAGTCCGGGTGTGTGCCCCGGACAGTGACAGCAAGGTCAGCAGACGGCGGTGATAGTCTGCAGGGGGACTGCTCGGAGGTTGCTGGAAGGACCGCGGACGGGTGGTGGCCCGGCGGTCTGGAGTAGTATACGAAGAACAGTCAGCACCAGGGCAGGGGCCTTTCGGATCCCGGCAAGGCTAGGAGTCGCCATAATTTGCCAAATCCGTCAGTGAAGGGGACGACTGTCTCCCAACAACCAAGTCCCGATTGAAGGCAACAGTCCAACCGTTACAGAGAGACACCGCCACCGCCAGGGCACCAGTTTCTCAAGGCCAGCGCCTGCGGGCAAAGTAGGGCTCCTCCGGCCCATATCCAAGCCGGTTAGCGGGTTACCGGTGGGAACCCATCGCAACCATCATCATCTTAGGTGCAGGAAAAGGGACCGTCACCGTCAACTACTGGGGAAAAGCAAGTGCAGCCGTCCGTGGGAACCGTCTTTCCAGCCGTGTGTTTTATCGAGAACTGTGTCATCGTCTCAGGCTAAGTGAGTACCGCAGTGCCGCAAGGCACAGCGCTGCCCCCGCGTCCCTGCACCCCACCAAGCCCTGCATCACCCACCTCATCACTGGGCCCCGGGACAACCAACCCCCCTACCCACGGAGGGGAGGACTAACATCTAGCTGCTCCATACCATCACTCCAGGGATCCCCATACAGAGCAGCGGTGGTGTCCACACAATCACCACAACCGTGGGTGGCGTCACGGACAATAAACTATCCCAAAACACCAATTCCCCTTTTCACTCACGGGCGAGGAGCGCCGCTCGAGTCCCCGGGATCCGGCCCATCGCTCGAGCCACCGAGCAGCGGCAGGCCGCAGCAGCCGCGGCAGCCGGACCCGAGCAGCCGAGGGAGAGCGAGGCGTCCCCTCCTCCGCCCGCGACAGAAGGGTATGATGACAAGATGCTGCAGCTGTGACACAGGCTATGAGTAATCTAAGTCAGAAAGGAAAGTGTCCTTAATCCTTTCCGCATTAAGTTAAAATAAATCCACTGCAGCACAAGATGTAATCCTCAGATGCTACACACTTGTGACATATAACTAGCTCATTACTGAGAAATTGATCTGCTCACGTCACTTCAAGATACCAAACCTCAAGTAGGTTAATATTTTGGAACTAGTTGCTGTACAATTAACAATTTTCTACTATCAGAAATGACAACCCTTGCAAGTGTTTGGTAACAAAATGCTGGGGGTGGACGAGGAGCAGTTAAAAAGCCCAAGTCTGGCAAAAAAAGAGCTCATCTTACCCCTCTACTCTACTGTATGCATGTGTTACATATTATATTTTGGATGGAGGTCACACACAGTCTCCCCATCCACTAACCATCAGCTACACATAAACTTGTATGTGTTCATTTGTGGATGCAAATGTGTATACGAGACACGAATGTTAGTATCTTTTGCTAGAAATCTCTTTTGCGAAACAAAATGCTTATACAGCAGCTAACTAGGAGCAATGAAATTCCTTCTGTATGTATTTGTATGTCAGGATTTAGTAACTAGTGGTAGACACAGTTTTTATAGTCTCAATATTATTTAGCAGACAGTTCCGAAATTCAAATTGTTTGTTCCACCGTTGGAAGCCAAGACCACCCAATATTCCATAATACTTTCCATATGCACTATGGAACATCTCAGGTACACCTTCTATCCATTATAAAATCCATATGTGTACATCAATCTTTACATAATTACAAAGACAAATGTTTGCAAATGTAGTAAATGTACAATCCACAAAGTACAAGCTATGTGTATTCATGAATGCAATCTGATATTGAAAATGAAAAGAATCTGTCAGCTGATTCATGCCATCCAAAAAAGCACGCCTCAGATCCCGGATGCACGACTGCAGCTAGTATATTATTCCCTGAAATACTCCGGCATATGGGCACATAGGCAAAAATAGGCTAATGGGCACAGTTACTTTCAAACACAGGAGGGGGACAAGTATTGCAACTAATGCACAGAAATAGTGTGACTAGTGAAGTCATTGGTGTTTTCACCCACACAACGCCCTTAAAGCTTCTAAATGGCATGATGCCCCCCGTACACGTATTCCTCCACATAATTTGACTCTAAATGTCCCTACATGCCCAGTATGATGATCTCACAGCTAGTCTCCATAGTATGCTGCCCCACAGTGACTACCCACACTATAATGCCCCCACAATATCAGCCTTTCGGATTCTACTGCTCACACAATATGAGGCACCACAGTCTTCCCCCCCAAAACAATCCCACTACAGGTAGTATGGTGCGTTCACAATCCCTACACAAGTATGATGTTGCCACAGCCTTCCCTCCTCAATATGATGGACCCCACAGCACCATACACAGTTTGATGCCCCAGAGTGCCCTTCACAAGTAATGACTGACAAAATTTCAAAAATAGCCATTTTCCTGAAACGTGCTGCACTTCTCTGTGCAGAAAATGACTAAGGCCTGTTTTACACGTCAGTGAAAAACACAGACGTTTTTCACTGACGTGTAAAATACGCACATGTCCCTCCGTGTGCTGTGATTCATGGCACACGTGGGTTGTCCATGTGCAATCCATGATCCATGATTGCATATGGACGTATGCTCACCTGTCCCATTCCTGCTCTCCATGGTGCTGAACTCCTCGGCTCTGCAGCATCCACCCACCGCTCTCTGCAGCTACTTCCGGGTCGGCTCTGGCTGCATTCATGAATATGCATGAGCTGGGCAGGAAGCTGCAGAGAGCCCGTGCTGCACATAGCATTGCTGGAAAGGGGAGTTGAAAATATTTTATTTTGTATGTAAGTTTTTTTCTGGCACGTGTTTCACGGATCACACAATAGTGCGGTCAGTGGGACATCAGTGATGCCAGAAAAAAACTGACATGTCTCCGTGCGGCAATCACGGACATGCATATATACCGCACAGAAACACGGTCAGTGAAAAATCACTGATGTGTGCGCAGACCCATTGATTATAATGTGTCTGCGTATGTCAGTGATTCTGGTACGTATAAAAAAAAAAAAAGCACAGAGGTACCAGAATCACTGACGTCTGAAACAGGCCTAAGGCCCCTTTCACACGTCAGTGATTCTGGTACGTTTGTGCTTTTTTTTAAACGTACCAGAATCACTGACATACGCAGACCCATTATAATGAATGGGTCTGCTCACACGTCAGTGATTTTTCACTGCACGTGTCTCCGTGCGGCGTACCCGCGTGTGCGTGATTGCCGCACGGAGACATGTCCATTTTTTTCTGGCATCACTGATGTTCCACGGACCACGCAGTTGTGTGATCCGTGAAACACGTGCCAGAAAAAAACGTGCATTTAAAATAATAAACATTTTTACTCACCCGGCTTCAGCGATGTCCTCTGCAGCCCGTTCTCCCTGCTGCTTCTAAGCTGGCTGATTACTGTTGCGCATATTAATGATGCATGACACAGCCGACCCGGAAGCAGCTGCTGCAGGGGTCAGCGCCGGCCGGATGCTGCGCCGCGGGAGCGATCAGCACTATGGAGAGCGGGAGCGGGCACAGGTGAGTTGATTTCTAAGTGCAATCACGGGCCACGGAGAACGGAGCCCGGATTGCACATAGGGAACCCACGTGTGCCGAGAATCACGGCACACGCAGGGACATGTGCGTGTTTTACACGTCAGTGAAGAACGTCTGTGTTTTTCACTGATGTGTGAAACGGGCCTAAGGCTGAGTTCACATGTCCAATAGTCATCTGTTAGAATGGATCCTGCAGAGATCCGTTGGAATAAGTTCTGCAAAACAGAACTTTTTTGTTTGTTGTTAAATAACTGGTTTCTGCCGGATCCAATTTTTAACATTTTAACAGTCTATAGAAAACAGATCCGTTAATAGATTGCTATTTACATAGTTACATAGTTACTTATTTACTTAGGTTGAAAAAAGCCCTCGGTCCATCTAGTCCAACCTTCCTCCACCAGTTCTACATTTTGTCCCGGAGTCACCTATAACCAACAATGTTGTGTGTACTGAGGAAATCATCCAGCCCTGATATAAAAGCTGTTATAGTGTCTGCCATTACTACCTCTTGTGGTCGGCATTCCACAGTCTGACTGCTCTAACTGTAAAGAACCCTTTCCTATTTAGCTGCTGGAATCGCTTTTCTTCCACTCGCAGTGAGTGCCCCCTGGTCCTTAGTATTGTCTTTGGAAAAAATATGTCATTTAGACATACGATTTTCTTGCATTTCTAACGGATCCGTTGTTTTCTTACAGGATCCCTTTCAAATGGAAGATAAATAACAATCTGTTAATGGATCCGTTCTTCATAGACTCCAATGTTAAAAAAATGGATCCTGGAGGGATAATTTTGCCGGATCCGTTCTAACGGTTGATTACAGGACATGTGAACTCAGCCCAAGGCTCTATGCAACACATATGAACTATTTATGTCCCTGTTCCTGCTGCGCTGGGGTCAGGGAACCGCAGAACTGATCACCACCGCTGACAACGGCGAGTGCACCCTCCGGCTGTCAAGGGCCCTGGCACTTGCCCAGGGGCGTTAGGTGCTGATGCTAGTGACTCGCCAACCCCAGGGCTCTGGGACACCCGGTGTTGGGCCGGACTAGTCCGGGGGTAGTCAGCGGTGGCAGGGCCTGTCTCCGTGTGAGATTTTTGGGCTGAATAGTGAATTGTACTGGCATCCTGATGATGCACATACCATTGAAATCAAAATGCCTGCCGGGCGCAATACCTCTTACCACAGGGCCTTCCCAGCCCATGGGCGCCACAGCTGTCATATGGTCTTCAGCGATGTGTGGTATACTCCTGCTGTATAGAAATTTACAAAAGTGCATGAAAAAAATGTCTGAATAAAAAGAAAATGCCACCTAAAAATATGTAAAACTCAACAGGAGATTGTAGGCATGCCCTCCTTGTTGCTGAAAGACTGTTGATTTTCATGGAGGATTTTAAGCATTACAACACAGAGTGAAATCCACAGCTAAACACTACCCCAAAATCAACAATGACAATTACATGTAACACATATGGATTTCATTAGGGCTTTTAGTACCATTTGTTAGTTTGGTTCCGCTGTGTATTTTTACATGATGCATGAGCGTAGGCTTATAGTGCCTGAAGTGAAAGAAAGCTGGATCGTTTGTATTGTATCTGACTGTAAAAGACAATTTAGACCAGCTGAGACCCCATATGGTCATGATTTTCAATAGCTGCTATCTGAACTGTGGGTTGATAATCATGTGTAAATTAAAATTAAATATTGTTTGATCTCTATGTTCTTAACCATTTGAGATGACCAAAGGTGACTCGATAGTGGCAGCAGGTTTTATGGTGCCCATGCAACCAGGGCTGTGGAGTCGGTAAGCCAAACCTATGACTCCGACTCCTCAATTTCCCTTGCACCGACTCCGACTCCGACTCCCACATATATTGCTTATAGTTAAGTGAAAAATGTATTGTAGTGCAATGTGAACATCAGACATTTAATAATTTTTATGATACAATAATCAAGATATTTAGATAGAACAAAAAATATATTTATTGAAATACAACTTTAGAACACAAAAAACTGTAATAAATTGCAAATATGTAATATACAGTAGATTACATATATATCTTGTGTGTGTATGTATAATTATATATATATATATATATATATATATATATATAAAATTACATATTGTATCACATATTTATAATTTATTGCAGTTTTTTGTGTTCTAAAGTTGTATTCCAATAAATATATTTTATGTTCTATCTAAATATCTTGATTATTGTATCATAAAAATGATTAAATGTCTGATGTTCACATTGTACTATAATACATTTTTCACTTAAATGTAAGCAATATACTAAATGTTATTATTTAGTATGTTTTTGTTGAAAACTGTTTTTTGCCACTTATATAGTTTATTACATAGTGTTTATATATATATAATATTATTTATATATTCATATATATATATTTTTATATATTGTGTTATATATAACACTATATAATTAACTATGTAAGTGGCAAAAAAACTTTTTCAACAAAAACATAGTAAATGACATTTGTGCAGTGCATGAATTTGTTCTAAGAAATAGAATTGCTTCCATCAGATCCTCCTTCGCAGATGACCTCAAATCTGAGCTAATAATTTTAAGGCAAGAGAACAACCTCTCTACAGTAACTTGGGTTGGAGGCAAAGCCTAACCACATGTGCAACATCTCTAACAATTTCCGAGTATAAAGGAATTGCCTCATGCACAGTCAGTTTTGATGAATGGTTGAATTTTTCTATTTCTTTGAGAGCAAGTGAAAAATTTTACTGAAATCTGGTCAATCTGCTGCTATAGGAGACAGAGTGAAATCTTTTTCCTTGCGGCAACACTTTGCTGCTCCATGTCATCCAAATACTTGTCAAAGTTAAACTCCTCATCTGATGAGTATGAAGATATGGCAGCAGTAGCACTGTCAGGACCCAAGTCCTCTTCCGCCTGGCAGTCCTGTAGCCGCTCATCCTAACTGCTACCTCAGTCAAGAGCTTCTTTTCCTTTAGTAAGCTGTTGATCATCAAGCAGTATACGATGACTTGGGTCCACATGAACAGCTGCCAGAAGAATTTTATTTTCCAATAGATGTGTCTCTCTCCGTTTCATTGAAGCAGAAATGCAATCTGCGATTAAACCTCCTCTTTGGGACAGGCAAAATAGCAAGTTTATCCACTCCCTTATGAAAATGCCAGGAGTTAAATCCTCAGCTTGTAAGTTTTTAGCCACGGTAAATGGGTGATTAAGCAATTCCTTCAATTCAGCCACCAGTGTCCATTGACCTTCATTTAAGGTTACTTGAGGGTTCACCATATCTATAAGAAACGGTTTAGTTCAAGCAATCGCTCAGTCATTACATAAGTGCTGCCTCACCGAGTGGCTTGATTGAACAATTGCCCCTTTCCCAGCACGTCTCTTCAAGATGGAATCAATTTTAGGGGTTCTAGCGGCAATAACCAACTTCCTCACTTTTCCAATCAGATTTCCAGCATGTCCGCCCAGTTTCACACATCCGGCTTTTCGCCGGTTTGGCGGATGCGGCACACACCGGTACAGTACGATACAGAACAGTGGCAGCGCCACAACTTCCGGGTCACATGCTCCGGTCACATGAAAGCATGTGACCCTCGTTTGTTGCGCTGCCACTGTACTGTATACACTGTACTGGAGTGCGCCGCATCCGCCAAACCTGTGAAAATCCGGATGTGTGAAACCGGGGTCCCTCTTGCAGACTATCTCTTATTGCCAGCTGCAGCGTGTGCACAACACCGCACATGTGAAGAATATGAAAGTGTTTTGAAGCAGCTTCAACAAGATCATCTAATCCTATTGTATCATTTTGCTGTTCTTCTGTTGTAATATCGGTTTCTTCCTCAGTTACATGAAAAGCACTGTGGCTTTCCATCTCACAGATACTAAATCCTAACTTTTCTTCTAGCTGTTGTTCATTACTCTCATTCATCAGTTTAATTGTACTTACTTATGTTTGAAGAATTGTCCGTTACAATGGCAAGAACCTGTTCTTTTTTGAGTTTGTAATCTTGCAGAACTTTTTCCACTAAGGCCTGGAGAAACTGGCTGATGTGATGAGCTTTAATATCTTTTACTGCCAGTGTCTTGCTAACAATTTCTTTCTTGTTACAAACATATCGAACATTGATGGCAAAATAATTCAGTGAAATGCAGTGACTCTGGGCATCCAGCAAAGGCAATGGGTGACAAGATAGGACATTCAGACACAGCGTTTTGTGAGGATCCTCACAAAGAATGAGCAGTCAGTTTGTGGTGTTTTTTTAATCTGCTTTTGCTATTGAAAGCATTATTTATGAGCTCAAAAACCTCTCAGGTGATGCGGTTTTTTTAAAAAGCTGATCTGCTTTTGCAGCTGAAAAACATATCCTTAAAAAACGCAGCAAAAACTCTGTGTGTGAATGTAGCCTTAGATCAGGAATAGAACAGACATTTATAGGACATTTCATAACTTTCCCAAATTCCTATGAAAACATTTTCATCACACTCTGCATTGGACTACTGTCCCCAATTTATTATATATTTTAGGAGTCTGAGTTGGTGCATTTTATACCGACTCCGACTCCACCAAAATGAACTCCAACTCCGACTCCACAGCCCTGCATGCGACATATTTTTCCCAATCATCTTTTTGTTTTTAATAGAATTCTGAGAGTTTTTTTAATTCATATTTACAAAGCAGCTTGAAAGTTTGGGAACTCTTCAAATTTTCTATATTTCTGCATAAATTTGACCTAAAACTACATCAGATTTTAACAGATGCTAAAAATAAAGAGAACCAAATGAAATAAATGAGTCACAAATATTAGACTGTCATTTTTAAATGAGGAAAATGATTTAATTATCAAATGTCTTTGAGAGGCAAAGTATGTGACCTTTAGAATTAAGAGATAATATGAAGACGACAATCATTTGTTAGTAGGTGACATGTTTTATTTAAAGAGCAAAAATCCAGCAAAATCTGATTTTTATAACAAGTTTGTAGAAGTGTATCATGGCAAGAACCATGGATATTTCTGAAGACCTCAGAAAAGGACTTGATACTCTCCAGGATGGAAAAGCCTACAATATTGAAGGACTAAAATTGCTTGTTTCACAATTATCTTGTAGTGTAAACAGGTTGCTGATTCCCCCAATGAACTAGCAAAATGCTCATTCATTGATTGAAATAAATTTGTATGCAGCATGAAAGATCAATATTCTCGTCGGTGTATCGTCCTATGTAAACAGAACTCGCACTGCTATTAACATCTGCCCATACGCACGGAGCAACTTAGTATAGATCGCTCAGTGCGCATCATTTACTTTGGTTTTCTTGCGTAAACAGGCATTCAAATGACTGTCAATTGGTAAAAGTTTACCGATCGGCAGTCAGTTAAACAATATATGATTTATTTTTTTTTTTAAGTAAGAACGCGATGAGGCACAGGAAAGATAGACTTCAAGAGTTTATATCTGCAAAAATATATATACAGCTATATGTGTTGTGAATTATTCAATATATATAGACTTTTTACAGTCATATCATGCCCCTGGTTGGTCAATGTAAATGGACCTTAAATCTACAGAGTTTGGACTCCACCAATTCACAGAAGGCAAAATATGTGAAAAGGGTGAAAATTCAAGTCCTTTATGACCCTCCCCAGGGGTTTTCGACCAACATAGATGATTCTAGGAGCAAGGCGTATAATATTTCACAATGTTACAAACATAACTTCTAACTAACTAAAGGCCTCCATCACATTAGCTAATGATAATGATCATGAGTTCACCATTAGGACACTGAACAACAATGGTGAGCATGGCAAGGATAAAGTCATCGATCTCCAAAAAGAACATTTCTGTCCATCTGCATGTTACTAAATATCACCTGGACAAGTCAGAAGAGTAATGGAACAATGTTTTGTGGACGCAGGAGACCAAAATACAGCTTTTTGGTTTAGATGAGAAGCATTAGGTTTGTTGAAAGATTGAAACGCCTGCCTGGATCAACAGACTCAGATGTGATGTAATGGACAGGCTAGAGGGAAGCCACTCACCAAGCAGGACCCCCAGAACCCTGAAACCCTTTAGCCCCTATACAGGGATTTGGAATTACACAGGGACCTGGAGATCACTACCTGTGGAAGGCAGCAGTCCGATGAGAGTAGTCATCAGGCAGGGTCAAACCAGGAATAGCAAAACAGGGCAGAATCGGCAGGCATGGACGTAATCAGAAAACGTAGCAGTGGTCAAATCCGGATCGGGCAGCGAGGTACAAAAACAGCAGGCAGAAGGGTAGTCAGAAAACACGCAGAAGTCAGCACACAGGAATCACAAAAAAGAATAGGGCGGATCAGGAGCCAGGAAATAAGAACTATCTCTGGCAGAAGTCAGCAGACAAGAGGGGAACTAAGAAGGGTGTGGTGTCTTCCCATTGGCTGTAGCTGAACGCTGGCAACTTCAGCTGGAAGACACACGCCACCCACAGTGAGCCAGTGGTACTGCAGATCCCAAGATAACCCAGCCCAGTGGATGATCTGAGCCTGCACCCACCGGTGCCGCTGGCATCGACTCCTCTCCCATCACCAGCACCATCCACGGCAGGAACACGGCGTCGCCTGGTGATCGGAGCAGAAGTCACTGGAGTGGACTCCGGTGGTGACGTAACAAAGACCATATCAGATATTGATGGCTTATCCTTAGGATAGGCCATCAATGAAAACGTCGTAGACGACCACTTTAACAAACAGCAGTGTCAAATAGCAGCTATCATGCAGGAAAAACAAGCTCATCCATAGACAGACTATCTATTTAGAGTCATTTAATGCTTCATTGCTGCTCATCATGTCAGCATAAAAATTAGCACTAAATAAAAAAGGGGATTTAAAGAGAACCAACCAGCAGGATTTTCATATATAAAGTGAAGCCAGTGCTATACTGGGGCTAGCATGTTGGATGGAAGCATAACTTTTATTCTGAGATTGGATGTTTTAGTTTAGAAATATGTGCAAGTAAAGTTCCAGTAATGCACTGCTATTTGATTGACAGATGCAACAGGAAGGGAATATGTGTTTCGGGTCTTGCTGTCTATTCTCTCCCCTGTCTGTCTGCTTTTGCCAGAAGTAACGTCTATGATAGCAACAGGAGGAGGAAGACCAGGCAGGCAGACAGGGGCAGAGATAGATAGTAAGACCCGACCCACATATTCCCTTCTTGTTGCACCTGTCAATCAAATAGGAGTGCATTGCTGGAACTTTACTTACAAATATTTCTAAACTAAAATATCCAATCTCAGAACAAAAGGTATGGTGACATTCGACATCCTAGCGCCAGTATAGCACTGGCTTTACTTTATACATGAAAATCCTGCTGGTTGGTTCCCTTTAAAAAAAAATGGCATATCACAGGAGGAGTGATAATAAAATAAGAGCAGAAACTGGATAGGTTTGACCTGGTGAGAGATAATGTTTAATTCTTACGATTAGTGGGAGCCTCAAAAGTCTCCTATTAAACATAACACGATGTCATACTCTATCAATATGACATCACATGCCTTACCCCTTGAAAACATTTTTTTAATATTTTTTCATTTACTGATAACTGTAATATCCAACTGATGTGATGAAGAACTACTAGTCATCATGGTATTTTCTGTCCCGTTACTGCTATGACTGCAGTCATTTGGCGGTCTCATATTGACTTCATAGTGTTTTTCTGGTTCTTCAGAATCTATAGGCAGATCTTTCTTTTCTTGTGTGCAGTAAAGCAAGGCACGGAGCTCATGTCGAAACTTTGGACTAAGACCCAAGTATATAATCGGATTATAGAAACTTGCAGACTTGGCAAAGAGTGTGGCTACAAGTGTAGTAAGGAGTGGTACTTGAAAACCACAAGCTGACCACATAGATAGTACCGCATATGGAGACCATGCTAGCACAAATGCAGTGCAGATAACAAACGACACCTATGAAGTAGAAGGAATACAAAATGTAGGTTAGTTTGAAGGGAAAAAGACAATCAATCACTCATATACAGTGTGTCCACCCATATCCTGTCGACCGACATTAATTTGAGAACGGCGGCAGCTATAGGCATAGAAGTGGTGTCTAGGTATAGTAAAGTAGCCATGCGCTACGCAATGAAACCACCTATAGCGCCACCTGGTGGAAAACAACGGAGTTAGTATCTTTACCTTCTCACTCCCCTGTTTCCTGTGACTATTGTGTATGAATGTATGTATGTGCGTCTGTATGTGTGTGTGTGTGTCTCCGTATGTGTGTATCTGTGTGTGTGTGTGTGTAAACATATGTGTGTGTATATGTGGGGATATTTCCATGCCTGATTGTGTTTTTCTATTTAAATGTATATACTGTATATCAGCCTTTTTTGGGTCTGAGTGTAAACAGATTATGGGGAAGCAACAGCACCAAGAAAGGTGACTCAGTGGTAATTTAAACAAGGATTTATTTAGCTACTACAGTTGAATGTGGTGCCTAAAACACCCTATCACAAAATAAAACTGACAGTAGAATAATAGTGAAATGATGGAATTGTTCAAGCTCTGGAATAAAACTGATGGAATTGAATTGCAAAGTAACATATTGTACATTTACTATTTACAACTCCCTGAATGTTAAGTTTCACTAGCATGCTATCATTCAAATATTTCTCAAACCTAATGGTTTAACTAAAGCTGGTGTCACACATAACGACGACGACAACGACGTCGCTGCTACGTCACCATTTTCTGTGACGTTGCAGCGACGTCCCGTCGCTGTCGCTGTGTGTGACATCCAGCAACGACCTGGCCCCTGCTGTGAGGTCGCCGGTCGTTGCTGAATGTCCAGCTTCATTTTTTGGTCGTCACTCTCCCGCTGTGACACACACATCGCTGTGTGTGACAGCGAGAGAGCGACGAAATGAAGCGATCAGGAGCCGGCACTGGCAGCTGCGGTAAGCTGTAACCAGCGTAAACATCGGGTAACCAAGGGAAGACCTTTCCCTGGTTACCCGATGTTTACGCTGGTTACCAGCCTCCGCTCTTGCTGCCAGTGCCGGCTCCTGCACTGTGACATGTGGCTGCAGTACACATCGGGTAATTAACCCGATGTGTACTGTAGCAAGGAGAGCAAGGAGCCAGCGCTAAGCAGTGCGCGCGGCTCCTTGCTCTCTGCACTGTGACATGTAGCTGCAGTACACATCGGGTTAATTAACCCGATGTGTACTGTACCTAGGAGAGCAAGGAGCCAGCGCTAAGCGCGGCTCCCTGCTCTCTGCACATGTAGCACAGCGACGTTATGATCGCTGCTTCTGCTGTTTGACAGCTAAGCAGCGATCATAACAGCGACTTACAAGGTCGCTGTTACGTCACCGAAAATGGTGACGTAACAGCGACGTCGTTGTCGCTGTCGCTTAGTGTGACACCAGCTTAAGGTACATCACCGTCTGTCTTGTGTTCGCCAGTATCGTCAGTCCATCACTTTAACTCCGTTAAGCATTACACACACTCGAACAGGGTTTAGTGACTCCTACCACTAGGCCCAAGTCTTACTTGATGAGTAGCTTCACAAGTTTGGGATGGTCGCTGCCTTTGTTCTCTGAAGCGTAGCCCCAGTCCCTTAGTGGTATCGTATGTCTGTTTAAGAGCAATGGCTCATTAAGATGGCACCTCTTCAGTAGTCTTTGCTTTATCTTTGCTGTTTGGTATTTCCATCAGCCCAGGTTATGATGTTCCTTTCGGAATCTGGTCATGATGTTCCTTTCAGATCAGATCATATTGTTCCCTTCAAATCAGGTCACAATGTTCCCTTCTCTTGGCTCCGGTGGAACTGCAGTAACTGAAACTGAGGTCTTCCCCGGGATCTGACTGCACTCGGACCTGTCTATGACCTTCCTTTTGGTCCCGCCAGGCCTTTTATATTAGCATTTGTGTTGAGCGAGTAGTTGACTATTCGTACTCGCTATGCTGTTAGCGAGTACTGTCCACCACTCGCATGTACTTTACGAATAGCGGACGCAATGTAAGTCAATGGGAAATACTTGCTAAGTAGTGAGTAACCTGAAAGCAGTACTTTTCGTGCAAGTAGCAAATAGTACGGCTTTTGGGTTATTCGCTACTTTGCAAATATTTCCCATTGAATTGCATTATGCCCGCTACTCGTAACGAATATGCGAGTAGCGCACAGTACTCACTAATGCATAGCAAGTACGAATAGTCAACTACTCGCTCAACACTATTTAGCATCTGTGCCACAACTGTCACCTGACCTGGCATCCCCCTTCTTCTCTACCCTTGGGGGAACAAGGACTTTGCTTCTCGGTTCCTCCTACTGGCCTTCTCTCCACTCTTCTACTGTTCTTATTAGGTTCAGCCAGCAGATGGCGATATTTACTTGCCCTGACTTCTGCATCTCCTTACATGTATATACAGATGCTTATTTTAATTTGTGTGTATACATAGATTTATATATGTATGTACAAGTATGATTTTGTAATTACACAATTATTGGCAAAGTGTGGCAATATACTCGTATTAGTATTATTCGAAGTCTTTATATGCTGTCAATATTTGATCAGCGTTAAATGTATAGACAGTGTATTTCGTTATTACCCTTGTTATGTCTCTTTCCATCACGATTTGTCGTCGACTGATGTCCGCACCACGTGAACATTTGTGGCTTTGGTGAACAGCCCTGATGATTGACACATAGCAGAAGATCATTACAATTACTGGAATGAAGAAGCCCGAAAGGAAGACACCGATGACATAAACCTTGTATGGTGGGGAACTTGTAGCAAGAGACCAATCTATTTCACAGGTTCCATACTTGCTTTCTGTAGGAATAGTTTTAAAAGAAAATAGACTAAGAATGATTGATGCTAGATGTTTACATCTTTATGGTTATGTTGTGTCCTCTGATATGTAAAGTGACTCTTTATGATTTTAGAGTTTCAAGACCTCGGATATGTTAGTCCTGGAAGTGATGATCAGGCCCCACAGAGCCTCCAAGATGTTGAAAACTTTAAAAAAAACTTTGCGTAACTGCAATTACTTGGGATGCTCTTTTGAAGACAACATGAGTTGACACCAAATATTGCTTTGATTTGTTTCGCCCGGGGACCAGGGGTACTCAGATCCGGGCCACAGAGTCACTTCTGTGGGTATCACGATGGCGTGACCCGGTCTGTGATCCCAGGCTCCACAGTAAAAGGGGATTTAGTAAGGGGAATTGTTATAGTTCGTGACGCCACCCACGGTTGTGGTGATGGCACCACCGCTGCTCAGTGTGGGGGTCCCGGGGATGGTATGGAGCAGCTAGATGTTATTTCTCCCCTCCGTGGGTAGGGGGTTGGTAGTCCCGGGGCCCGGTGATGGGGTAAGCAGGGAGCAGGGCGCAGTGCTGCAGTGCGATGCCCGAGGGCACGGGTGTACTCACAAGAAAGTCACACGGAGTCACTGGTGAACTAAGAATTGCCGGTGTCCGCAGCCCTTGGTACGGGGGTGTTAGAGTCCCACACACGGTGCAGCAGCCCTTGTTGTTCTTCCCTGCAGCCAAGTGCCTTTCTCTCCTCTCTCTTCCACTTTCTCCTCAGCCGGGGACGGGGAATCTACTCCCCTGTAGTGATCCGGGTACCCAGGTACCGAGGGGCCACCGCCCAGCTCCGGCTACCTGTTCTGGCCCCTTCCTCACTACGGCCTGCCCCGGCCCTCTTGGAGAACGCTTCACTCCCAGCCGGGAGCTGAACTCCAGACCTCTGTTCTCTCTGACCTCTCCACACTCTCTGCACCAGCCCCTCCCCTCTGCTTTTCCCTTACACTGGGGGCTGTGCTTTGTCATGCTGCACCGGTGTGAGATCAGATTACCAAGGAGGATTAACTCTTTATGTGACAACCTGGCTGTGCCAGGGCGTCACACACCCCCTTGGTAAAACACGGCCCGTCCTCGGGCCGGCTAGGCACCGACATTTTATTAAACTGGAAAAGATAAAACATCAAACACAAGCATGTTCAATCCTCCCACAACGGGATGCACATTACTTTAACGTTGCAATAACAGTCAAACACTTTTAATAATAACTGTGTAACGGGTCCTTTAGTCACCCACCCAAACAACCTAGCCTTGGTGCTGCCCCTAAAACCCAGGCAGCACCCCTTGACCCCAGTCCAGAAACGGTTCCAGGTTGGTCAACGGGACCGGTACTTCGCTGCCGTTGCGGCCGGGCGGACTGCCGGAGCCGACGTCATCTCCATCGCGGCCGGGCGGACTGCCGGGGCCGGTGGCAGGGTGGTGACAAAGGTGAGGCCTGGGGACCCCAGGTCTGGGTCCTCCCCAACAGGCGCTGCGGGCTCCGCTACCGGTAACAGGGGTAACGGCTCGGTGCATCGCTGCGGCGGCCTCTTCCAGGAACCAAATGCTGGCAGAGTCCTGGCGTCCCTGCTTCCACAGTCTTTGTTACATAAGCTGCAGTTCCTTCTTTCTGCTCCCCTTGGTACTCGGGAGCAGTCCTTCCAGCAACTTTTAAAGTTTCCCTTTCGCTTCCGGTCCTCCGGAGCTTCACTTCCGCCCGCGTTCTCGGGGGGGGCGGAGCCTCTTTTTCGCGCCCAACGCTTGGGGAAGAAGGTGCTGGGCGGGAGATTTTCGCGCCCAAAATGGCGGCAAAGATGGTGACTTTAAGATTTTTGCAGCGGATCACCGCTGACAGTCCAGAATAAGGCGCACTTCCTCCAGGTAACTGGATGGGTTCGATCCTGTTCGTGACGCCAAATGTTTCGCCCAGGGACCAGGGGTACTCAGATCCGGGCCACAGAGTCACTTCTGTGGGTATCACGATGGCGTGACCCGGTCTGTGATCCCAGGCTCCACAGTAAAAGGGGATTTAGTAAGGGGAATTGTTATAGTTCGTGACGCCACCCACGGTTGTGGTGATGGCACCACCGCTGCTCAGTGTGGGGGTCCCGGGGATGGTATGGAGCAGCTAGATGTTATTTCTCCCCTCCGTGGGTAGGGGGTTGGTAGTCCCGGGGCCCGGTGATGGGGTAAGCAGGGAGCAGGGCGCAGTGCTGCAGTGCGATGCCCGAGGGCACGGGTGTACTCACAAGAAAGTCACACGGAGTCACTGGTGAACTAAGAATTGCCGGTGTCCGCAGCCCTTGGTACGGGGGTGTTAGAGTCCCACACACGGTGCAGCAGCCCTTGTTGTTCTTCCCTGCAGCCAAGTGCCTTTCTCTCCTCTCTCTTCCACTTTCTCCTCAGCCGGGGACGGGGAATCTACTCCCCTGTAGTGATCCGGGTACCCAGGTACCGAGGGGCCACCGCCCAGCTCCGGCTACCTGTTCTGGCCCCTTCCTCACTACGGCCTGCCCCGGCCCTCTTGGAGAACGCTTCACTCCCAGCCGGGAGCTGAACTCCAGACCTCTGTTCTCTCTGACCTCTCCACACTCTCTGCACCAGCCCCTCCCCTCTGCTTTTCCCTTACACTGGGGGCTGCGCTTTGTCATGCTGCACCGGTGTGAGATCAGATTACCAAGGAGGATTAACTCTTTATGTGACAACCTGGCTGTGCCAGGGCGTCACAGATTCATATGTATCTTCTGTATAAAAATAAACTATTAACACTTCTATTTTTTAAAGCATTCTTACTTATTTGATCAACATTACGGTGCAGGGCATTCAGATACAAAATCTGTGCCCCTCGGAGGCGTCTTCTGCCCCACTTAGTACCCAGTAAATGGTCATCAGGCCTAATTTTTCTATTATACATATGTGTGTCTTGTCTATATCTAGCAATTCACTTTATTTCAACTAGCTAATACAGTGCCAAAATCTATTTTTCGTTTTATTGAGATACCTATAAAGCTGCCCCAGCCCAAAACTGGGGATCCAGACCAGATGATAGCAGAGATCCAGATGATCAGAATGACCATGGAAATGTAGTCTTTATTCACCCTGTGAGCTAAGAAATAGAAATATTAAACATGGACTCTCAATCAGGACAACGTTTTTTGTTTGCTCCTTTTATAGTGCAGTTTGTGTCTGGGGTTTCCTTTTGGGAGGATTTTTCCCAATGGAAAACTCATTTGAATACAATTAATGAAGGCATACTAGGCCATTAGTGTAACAGGTTCATCACATAAAGCACCATTACAGCATTTTTTTTTTAATTTTTTTTTAAATTTCACCCCTGGAGTGGTGATTTAATGATTTAAAGAGGACCAACCACCAGGATTGTCCTATATAACCTAAAGCCAGTGCTATACTGGCACTACCATGCTGATTCTATACATACCTTTAGTTGTGAGATCGGATGTATATTTTCTGAAATATAGGCAAGTAAAATTCATGAAATGCACTGTTATTTGATGAGAAGTGCAACAGAGTATCTAATAGGTGGGTTGGGTTTTGCTTGTTCTTCCTGCCAATGTCATAGACCATTACTAAGCTCGGGCTTAATCACAGCTATGAATTTTTGACAATTCACAGCTGTAATTAACTCCTTATATTACCCTGATTGTCACTGCACCAGGCCAATCTGGATGAGCAAGGTAAAGTGACAGAATTAGTGCACCTAATAGAGGTGCCAATTTTGTGGTGACTGTGGGCTGCTAATTTTTGGCTGGGTAGGATCCAATAAAATTGAACTTGGGCCTGCCTAGCCTGAGAATACCAGCCCCCAGCTGTCCATTTTATCTTGGCTAGGTATTTTAAGTTGCTTATTTAAATAATTAGAAAAAAATCACAGTGTCCCTCGTATTTTGATACACAGCCAAGGTAATGCACAATGTTGGGGGCTGTAGCCTGTATTGATCTGATTTAGCTGCGCTAGGTATGAAAATATGGTGGATCCAATGCTATTTTTTCCAATTATTTATTTATTTTTAAACTCCACTTCGGGGACCCAGACAGCTAGTGTGAGGGCAACCAATCACAATCAAGGCACAGAGGGTGGGTGAAGCAGGACTGGAACCTATGACAGGCACTGTTACAGAGGGTGTGCGGGGGAAGCAGTGTACATTCATGAATGATCAGACCAGGAAGCAGTGTGACAGCTGCGGGGAACTGTAAGTATAATTCTCCTGCATTAATCCCAGTAATACTGTGACAACATTATTCCCAGAAACCAACTGTGAGTCAGAAATGCATCCAGGCATCTTCCCTATTCTGTTCCCATTCTGTTTCGGCACTTTTCCATCCATTGCAGCATTTTTACAGTCCTCCCAGACCTACTTCCAAAGTCCTCCAGAAAATTATTCCCATTCACTTGCATTAGGTCTGTTGTTTGTTACAATACACAAATAATAGAAATTTATCGGCACGAAGACTCCGAACCCGAATATTTGACCAATCGCGCATCTCTACTGTTTGATATAGTAATGCTGTTCTAAATGTTGCTTTATGCTTATGCGCTGATAAAGCGCTTTGTTATATTAACAAAGCAACTTTGAAATAAACAGATAAACGAAAAAAAAAAAGTGAAGATGCCCAAGGGTAAAGGGGGCTTTACACGCTACGACATCGCTAATGCGAACTCGTTGGGGTCACGGAATTGGTGACGCACATCCGGCCGCATTAGCGATCCCGTTGCGTGTGACACCGATGAGCGATTTTGCATCGTTGCAAAAACGTGCAAAATCGGTCATCGGTGACATGGGGATCCATTCTCAAATATCGTTACTGCAGCAGTAACGAAGTTGTTCCTCGTTCCTGCGGCAGCACACATCGCTCCGTGTGACGCCGCAGGAACGAGGAAGCTCCCAACCTGCCTCCCGGCCACAATGCGGAAGGAAGGAGGTGGGCGGGATGTTACGTCCCGCTCATCTCCGCCCCTTTGCTGCTATTGGGCGGCGGTTCAGTGACGCTGCTGTGACGTCGCTGTGACGCCACACGGACCACCCCCTTAGAAAGGAGGCGTTTCGCCGGTCACAGCGACGTCGCCGGACTGGTAAGTATGTGTGACGGGTCTGGGCGATGTTGTGCGCCATGGGCAGTGATTTGCCCGTGTCGCACAACAGATAGGGGCGGGTACCCACACTAGCGATATCGGTACCGATATCGCAGTGTGTAAAGCCCGCTTAAGTGTAAGACCTGGGGCAGGGGACTTAGATTTAAAGCACCACTCCAGACCTGAAAACAAAATGCTAGAGTGCTGCTTTAAAAAAAATGTTAAATGAGGTAAGGTAAAGAGCTAATGTTGAATTAGTGTTAATGGGTGCCTTTTAGTTGATGCCATTTGGTAGCATCCATCACCCATAGGCTACCATATTACAATGAATTCTGCATTTTTTTTTACTGGACATCTCTGGCTTCAAATAGGTTGCCGGACAGCACTATCTTATACAGCCAAAAAACTAAAACAATTGCCGTATTTTTTGGATTATAAGATGCACTTTTCCTCCCAAACGTTTGTGAGGAAAATGAGGGGTGCGTCTTAAAATCCGAATGTAGCTTACTGGGTAGTGGTAAAGAGGGCTCAAAGGAGGCAGGGGTAATGGTATGCAGCGTGCTGCCGATGCTGCTCTTTGCGGCGTTGTTCTGTGCCTCAGGCAGCGCGACTCTGCTCGGCTCTGTGCAGCAGGGCTCTGATCTGTGTGAGGCTGCTCTGCATGGGGCCTCTCTGCTCTGGGTGGGGATGCTCTGCTCTGTGCAGGGCTGCTCTTCTCTACACGGGGCTGCTCTGTGCAGTGGGTGGTCATTCTGAAGATGTCAGTGGTTGGCGGTTAGGGCTTCAAATAATGGCGCCTAGAGTCAGTGCGTGCACAGATGGAGCTCTTGGCTCAAGCTCTCATCTACGCAATCGCCAAATCTGGCCGCCATTATTTGAAGCCCTCACCTCCGACAACCTACATCTTCAGAATGGCCGGTGCCTCATTGCCCCCCACACAGAGCGGAGCCGCGTCACCAGCCCCGCACAGAGCAGCACCCGCAGTGAATATTAGGGGCCCCTTCTGTACCACTCGCAGCATCGCAGTACTCCAGTACCTCCCATGCCTCCTGTGACCCCTGCTCCACTGCTGCACCTGCTCCCTGGTAAGACACCATCGGATTATAAAACGGACCCCATAGGTTTTTTTAGCTTTTTTTTTCTCCAAATTTGAGGTGCGTCTTATAAAGCAAAAAATACAGTATATCTGTTCTAACCATCCAGAGGCAAAAAAGGTGCTCTGATAAATTAATATATGTATGCATCCAGCAGTATCAAAAGAGCCCTTTCTATGTTCCAGATTCCAAATACCTTCAAAAAACCCTAATATGTTCTCATAAAAATATTAAAACTTTCAAATATTTTACATCTAGGTAGACATGAGGTAAGTGAGGCACCTGCACCTCCAGCATTAATACTATACCCTGATGGGGCCGGCATCCCTTCAGATAGCGAAGAAGGCTGATCGCAGTAAGAGTGTTAATGCTTATCAGGCCAAAGAGGAGGATCAGAAAGCCATCCACCTAATAAGGTTAAAAAGATAATCAGGACATATTGCAGATTGAAGCAAAGTTCATTTACTTGATTTATCTTCTAGTAATACTATATTCTTTTCACCTAGACGGAAATATACACTATCACTGACATCCACAAACACTCACATCCTTCCCACAATGGTAACTGAAATTTTTAACATGCACCAATCACCAGGATTTTCCTATACAACCTAAAGCCAGTGCTATACTGGCACTATCATGCTGATTCTATACATACCTTTAGGTGTCAGCTCGGATGTATAGTTTTTGAAACACAGGCAAGTAAAGTTTGTAAAATGATTGATTGGCAGCAGCTGCCGATCAGCTAATAGCTGGGGTGGGTATTTATAGTGATTCCCGCCCCCTGCCTGTCCGTCCTCCTCCTGTTATTTATGCTAATTCTATTATAGAATAATTTTACTAAGTGACTAGAAGGACCTGTGCTGATGTCATACCCATGTGACCAGAAGGGGCAGGGCCTCAGCCAACATAGCTGATACCAAGAAGCAACATTATTTTTCTGTTGGCTGAGGCCCCGTCCCTTCTGGTCACAGTCTGAAGAGGGCTTCATCAGAGAAAATAAAGGTACCCCAGTCCTCTGCAGTCCAGTCCTTGTACCTCCTGCACAGTTATTTGCTCTGATGAAGCCTCCTTCAGGCTGTTCTGCAACTTCTCCCAACAATTAAGGAACGATTTGGTGATGAACTGTTTTAAGAAATGTAGCCTCATACCGTATTAGTTTTTAAACTCTAAATAATTCTAATTGTCTGTATTCATTATTATATCTACTGATTTATGTATGTTTTTCTTCTCTGAACAAATAATAGAAGTCTAAAGTGATTTATGCAAAGCTAAGCAATGTACTTTTCTAAAATAGATTGAGGGAAAACCAAATTCCTTATCTGGTAGCCTTGGAAAATATCAAAAATATGCAACGTGTGACTTTTTGTAGCTTTTTCCTTTCTTTGCATGTATTACTATAAAAGTAGATGAAATTTTGGAAGAGGTAGACACTCTTGCCTATTGATCCTTGAAGGTGATTTTGAGCTGTCTCCTCATATATGAGAATAATGTATTCCATGAGAGCAGATGTTTCTGGCTTCCTTGATTGATAAATAAGACATTTTTTTATCATTAACAATGCCTTTTCCATCATGATGATGCTCCATGTCAGAAGGTAAAAGTGATAAGTAATATTGATGAGCGAGCATGCTTGCCTCTGCTCGTTACTCGATTGAGCATCGGGGTTCTCGGGCGCGACTCTATTTCCGAGTATGATGGAAGTCAGTGGGAATCGAGCATTTTTAAACCCTGATGCTCGATCAAGTAACGAGCAGTGGCGAGCATGCTTGCTCATCCCTAATAACTGCTTCAGTGAACAAAACAATTATTACATTTTGGCTCTGTGGCCAGTTTTCCAGGAAACTCCATAGGTCTCTATCCCATTGAGAACTTGTGGTCAATCCTCAAAAAATGGGTGGACAAGTAAATCCACAGAAATTATGATAATGTGATGCCGAGCACCTAGGAGTAATGAGATGCTAGACCATTAGGAGTTGCTAGATACCCTAGTGGAGGAAATCTCCAGGAAGTTGAACAAGCCAGGGGTCAGGAGCCAGGAGATCACGTCAGTAACAGAAGGAGAGAGAGAAGGCGAAGTCGGTGTGCAAGCCGAAGTCAGTAAACCAGGAAGTCACGTAAAGTACCAGACAGAGAGCAGAGCCGGGGTCAGAATACAAGCCGAGGTCAGTAGCCAAGAAAACTATTCAGGTGCAGGGGAGAGAGTGGAGCCGGGGGTCAGGAACTAGCCAAAGGCCAGGGAGGCAGGGAGTCAAGATGTAGTACGGGAGGTGACGGATTAGGGTGCGAGGAACTAGAAAGTAGGACAAGATCAGGACAGTCACTTACGACAATCCCTGGCGGCGTTCCAGGTGGACTGGCTCCCGGATAAAGCAAGCCATATCCCAGAACGAGGCTTCAAAGAACAGACTCCTCCCACACCACACAGGGCTAGACTAGGAACAATGAATTCACTGGAGGAAAAGATGAGACCCAGAACGGTCTCTGCAGGACAGCAGAGGAGCACTCAGAATCATGACAGGTAAGCTCCAATAATGGAGTAGACAAGAATGGGCTGTTCTCTGTGAGGATTTGGCACAGAAGCCAATTTCCAGCAGCCAGGGAAAATTGTAGAAGTGTTGAAAAATATAAGGGTCAACACTGGAAAAATTGAGTCTTTCCATAAACTTGATGTAACCATTGAAACATGAACTGAAGCAGAAAACTTGGTGAAAATCAAAATTTGTGCCAGTCTCAAAACGTTTGACCAGGACTGAAGAAATGAGAATTATATGCCAGGATAAGTGAAACTATTTGGTAAATTCATACGCAAAAGCATATACACATCCCCTTACATTGCATGTCCAGAACACATCTTTTCTGAGTCCATGAAACAGCTCCACAATTCCTCGAGAGTAACCGAAAATGGAGATTCCAGCATCAGATACAGCGAGATTAAACATCAGTAGATCCTGGGAGTCTAAAGATGTCCTGCGCCTACACAGAATGCAGATTACAGCTCCATTTCCCAGCCACGAGAACCAGCCTGCAGAAGGCAGAATTAATCCTAGACGCAGCATCTTTATGTCTATTTGTGAAGATTCATCATTTATTGTAAGAAAGTTATAGCTATTTTAACATCCTCTATATCCAAAATTGACTTTATGATATTTTCTAAGAGCGTAAAACTTTATTGAAGGATCAGCTCAAAGACTGTTTTTTTCAGGTATGTTCTACCTTACAGCAGTGTTCTGTTTGTATTTTCACAACTGGAATGGAGCTTTAAAGGGAACCTGTCACCTGATTTGGTAACTACAAGCAACGGCCTTCACCACTGAGCTCTTATACCCAGCATTCTAGAATACTGTATATAGGTGACCAGGCCGCTCTGTATAACGTAAAAAACACTTTTATAATACCCACCTAGGGGGCGGTTCGGTCCGATGGACGTTGTTGCTCTTCGGCCTGGTGCCTCCTCTCTCCGATCTGGTGCCTCCTCTCTCCGGTAAAGTGACTCCTCTCTACGGTCTGGTGCCTCCTCTCTACGATCTGGTGCCTCCTCTCTCTGATCCGGCGCCCCCTCTCTGCTGTGATCTCCGTCGTCTTTCTACCCAGCCAAGTATGGATGATGCATCTACGTCATCCACACAGGCCGATATTGAGGTCCTGCGCAGGCGCACTTTGATCGGCTTCTCTGAGGGCAGATCAAATTACTGTAATACGCAGGTGTAAGGAAAGGTTAAAGACTGACCGCATATGCGCACTACAATACTATGATCTGCCCTGAGCAGGTCAGATCACAGTGCGCCTGCGTAGGACCTCAATGCCGGCCTATTTGAATGATGTTGACGTATCTTGCACACGGGCCTCAGAAGAAGGAGGAAGGTGATCGCCGGAGAGAAGAGGTGCTGGACCGAAGAAAGGAGGCACCGGATTGGAGATCAGTAACACACATCGGACTGGACCGACCCCTAGGTGAGTATTATAACGGTGTTTGTTGCTTTATACACAGTGGCCTGGACTCTTATATACAGTATTCTGGAATGTTGTATTATAGTCACCAAATTTCTTGACAGGTTCCCTTAAAATCTAAGTTCCCTACCCCTACCATTATATTTCCCTCTGGCTTTTTCACCTTTTTTGACGCCGCTCCGGTCCCCAAGTTCCATCTTGTCCCCGGAACTTCTGACTGGCAAATGGTCAGAAGTTACACTCAAGCGCTCAGTACAACTCTGTGAGAGCCAGAATGATGTCAGAACGAGGCTCTCATAGACTTGTATTTAGTTGTGACCTCCGTTGCGCTTTATGAAACACTGGAGCTGCCGGCAGGTCACAAATCACAGGAGACTGACTGAGCATCACTGAAAACAGATGATGATGGCGGCAGGTGAGTATAAGACAATAGGCAGTGAACTTACATTTAAAGCACCACTCCAGCTCTGTAATAAAAAAAAATGCATGAGTAAAGCTTAAAAATATTTTTTTTTGTGTGTGTTAAAGGGGTTGTCTGGGCAAAATGAAAATTTTATTGTAGACTTTGTAAGTTAAAAAACAACAAACTAAGCGATATTCACCTTCTGATAACTACCGGGATACAGCGCAGGCTGGTCCGTGGTCTGCATTTACACTGCTGGGACCTGTGGTTGGCCGCCGTGGTTGGGTGACTTCCGCAACATGTTATCAGTGACATCACCAATGGCATGCTGTGCAAGTCACCTGAAAATGGCGGCCAGTCATTGCTCCCATCAAGCCAGCTGCAAGGTTGAACGGTGACCAATTCCTGCCGATGTAAACGCAGACCACAGAGCGGCATACACTGCATCTTAGCAAGGAGGCGAGTATGGCTTCATATGTTGTGTATTCATTTTTCCCAGCAAATGGTAAAATTGTAATTTTGCATGGATCAGCATCAGTCTACAACACCACAATCCAGTCCATGATATCTTGCATGCTGTCCTCATTGTTAAAGGGGTTGTCCACCTCTGGAGACATTTTTCTAAACTAAATGCATGTATTTAGGGTTAAAAATATTTTTTTTAAAATTTGGTTTAAATAAACATTATGCACCATTTTATTTTTTACGAACTCTATTTCCTTCCGCGGCCATAAAAAGAAAAAACATTGGATTGTTGGAATGAGATCACTGATGGCCTCTCAGTTAACTCATTCTGTAGCCAACAGCAGTCAGTGCAACACAGAGGCTATGAAAGGCAGATGGGGCAACATTTTTAACAAAACTCAATTTCAAAAATTATTTTCAGCCAAAATACATGCATTTAGGCGAGAGAATTGTTGCCAAAGGTGGATGACTGGTATAGGCTTATTGCCAAGTGTTGTATGAAGCAATTGGACATACAATTGCAACCAGGTGATAGTTTTATGAATGAGACGCATTTTTCTTTTTGCAAAAACAAATGTATCCCTCTAGTTTTAGAAACGAGAACATTTTTCACCCCTATGATATGACCCCAAGTTAAGGTTCTCCGTATTTTCTGAATTTTTGCTATCTACACCCTTGTCTTACCCAGAAGCAGGAGGTATATACCAATCACAGTCTCTCCTTCATCGGACGACCTTACACTGCTGGAAGCGTTGGCCTGTTGAAAGGAGCTGTCTTTCAGGACCACATCCATGATCTCTCCTTATGAGTCTACTACAGGAATACCGGTAGGTGCCATTTGGTCATCGGAGAGGGAGGGGAGTAAATTCTACTTTCCATACCCGACTAATCTTCATTTAATCAAATTAATTGCACATTTGCTTTGCATTAAAAGCTTTTACAGCTTTGACTCAATCCTCTCCTTCATGGAGTCAGTTCCACCAAGTAGATATAGTGACCCCCTTTTCACACCTTAAGTTACATCATAAGCCAAATCTTAATCTTCGAAACGCTCTTAGGCAATTGTTTTCAGCATGGAAAGATAAACTAATTTCCTAAACTCCGCAGTCAGCAGAAAGGGGTGATCCTTGATTGACACCGCAATATACGATCAATAAACAATAGCAAAATTATTAATATCTCCAAAAGTATTTGAATTTTCTCAAGTTCTGTGTTGTGCTGCTTAATCCTCTTGAAATATTTATTTTTTTGTGTTGCTAAAGCCTTTAATAAGATTAGTTTTAGTTATGCAACACTAAAGATGAGCGAATTGAGGCAAATTAAATTCACGTCAAGAGGGACTGTAGCTGATGAGTCTTAGCATTTATAAGGATGTGTAAGAAGAAGAAGGAAATTCATGTCATGTGAAGAATGTGGATAGGAGCTAGAGCGTCATAATCTGAGCTCCGTCATAGAGGTGAAAGAACACTAAGGAGCAAAGGCGCAAAATAGGGTCTTATCTGGTAAAAACGGAATAAAGGAGAAAGAGGTACACTCACCTTTTTCAAATTGTATGACACAAGACATGTGCTTTATAGTGGCGCAGCTGCCTCAGATACAGGAGTGCACAAGACAGTGCAGACAATGCAGAAAAAGGACAGAAAATGTGTTTATTCCGCGCTGCTGCTGAAGACGTTCCAAGGGCTTCTCCTGTTCGCTGGTGGGCCTGTATGAGCCTGTGTGTAAATGTCTCAATCGCTCTCGTTTTATGCAAAAGGACAGAAGACGTGTTCACTCCGCGCTGCTGCTGACGACGTTCCAAGGTCTTCTACTGTTCTCCGGTGGGCCAGTCCGAGCCTATATGTAAATGTCTCAATTGCTCTAGCTTTATGCAAAAGGACAGAAGACGTGTTCACTCCCTGCTGCTGCTGAAGACGTTCCAAGGTCTTCTGTTCTCCGGTGGGCCATTCTGAGCCTGTGTGTAAATGTCTCAATCGCTCAAGCTTTATGCAGAAAAAGGACAGAAGACTTGTTCGCTCTCTGGTGCTGCTCAAGACGTTCCAAGGTTTTCTCCTGTTTTTCGGTGGGCCAGTCTGAGCCTCTATGTACATGTCTCAATCGCTCTAGCTTTATGCAGAAAGGGACAGAAGACATGTTCACTTTGCGCTGCTGCTGAAGACGTTCCAAGGGCTTCTCCAATAGAAGATCCAGGACACCAGTGGAGATAAGTGGTTTATATTCAATGTATTTCTAATCCATTACAAGCTTCTTCTTCAGGCAAAGACTGCAGTTCTTTTCCTGATGAAGTTTGCAGGGGCTTTGTAATGCATTGAATAAAAACTACCGTATTTATCTCCACTGGAGTGTCCTGGATCTTCCCTTGGAATTGATCCTAGATACAGTTAGGTCCAGAAATATTTGGACAGTGACACAAGTTTTGTTATTTTAGCTGTTTACAAAAACATGTTCAGAAATACAATTATATATATAATATGGGCTGAAAGTGCACACTCCCAGCTGCAATATGAGAGTTTTCACATCCAAATCGGAGAAAGGGTTTAGGAATCATAGCTCTGTAATGCATAGCCTCCTCTTTTTCAAGGGACCAAAAGTAATTGGACAAGGGACTCTAAGGGCTGCAATTAACTCTGAAGGCGTCTCCCTCGTTAACCTGTAATCAATGAAGTAGTTAAAAGGTCTGGGGTTGATTACAGGTGTGTGGTTTTGCATTTGGAAGCTGTTGCTGTGACCAGACAACATGCGGTCTAAGGAACTCTCAATTGAGGTGAAGCAGAACATCCTGAGGCTGAAAAAAAATAAAAAATCCATCAGAGAGATAGCAGACATGCTTGGAGTAGCAAAATCAACAGTCGGGTACATTCTGAGAAAAAAGGAATTGACTGGTGAGCTTGGGAACTCAAAAAGGCCTGGGCGTCCACGGATGACAACAGTGGTGGATGATCGCCGCATACTTTCTTTGGTGAAGAAGAACCCGTTCACAACATCAACTGAAGTCCAGAACACTCTCAGTGAAGTAGGTGTATCTGTCTCTAAGTCAACAGTAAAGAGAAGACTCCACGAAAGTAAATACAAAGGGTTCACATCTAGTTGCAAACCATTCATCAATTCCAAAAATAGACAGGCCAGAGTTAAATTTGCTGAAAAACACCTCATGAAGCCAGCTCAGTTCTGGAAAAGTATTCTATGGACAGATGAGACAAAGATCAACCTGGAGCAGAATGATGGGAAGAAAAAAGTTTGGAGAAGAAAGGGAACGGCACATGATCCAAGGCACACCACATCCTCTGTAAAACATGGTGAAGGCAACGTGATGGCATGGGCATGCATGGCTTTCAATGGCACTGGGTCACTTGTGTTTATTGATGACATAACAGTAGACAAGAGTAGCTGTATGAATTCTGAAGTGTACCGGGATATACTTTCAGCCCAGATTCAGCCAAATGCCGCAAAGTTGATCGGACGGCGCTTCATAGTACAGATGGACAATGACCCCAAGCATACAGCCAAAGCTACCCAGGAGTTCATGAGTGCAAAAAAGTGGAACATTCTGCAATGGCCAAGTCAATCACCAGATCTTAACCCAATTGAGCATGCATTTCACTTGCTCAAATCCAGACTTAAGACGGAAAGACCCACAAACAAGCAAGACCTGAAGGCTGCGGCTGTAAAGGCCTGGCAAAGCATTAAGAAGGAGGAAACCCAGCGTTTGGTGATGTCCATGGGTTCCAGACTTAAGGCAGTGATTGCCTCCAAAGGATTCGCAACAAAATATTGAAAATAAAAATATTTTATTTGGGTTTGATTTATTTGTCCAATTACTTTTGACCTCCTAAAATGTGGAGTGTTTGTAAAGAAATGTGTACAATTCCTACAATTTCTATCAGATATTTTTGTTCAAACCTTCAAATTAAACGTTACAATCTGCACTTGAATTCTGTTGTAGAGGTTTCATTTCAAATCCAATGTGGTGGCATGCAGAGCCCAACTCGCGAAAATTGTGTCACTGTCCAAATATTTCTGGACCTAACTGTATATGGTCAGATGCTGGTCCCCATATAAGTCTATGAGGACCAGAATTCAGCACATAAAAATGGTAGTAGAAGGGATAGGAGAATTAGAGCAAGCACGTTATACTTGCCGAGTCTTCTTTCAGGTTGCTCACTCTTCTTCCGGGGCCATTCATTTACCTCCATGAATATTCACTGTTTTCCCTGCCCACCGACAGTCCTGGCGTCTGTGATTGGTTGCAGTCAGACACTTTCCCAGTATGTGTGACAGTGTCTGTTTGCATTATATAGAGAAGAATCTGGCTCACAAATATAGGTTAGGTGCCACCGAGAAAAAAGTCAATTATACAAAGAGTCAGCTCGGGCACTCAAAGAACATGAAAAAATAGAGAATATTGATGCTTTTTAATGCCAATTTTATTCATGCAAAGGTCTGTGTTATTATGACGTTTCGGCCATACAATTTTGGCCTTTATCAAATAAATGAACTGAAAGAACAAAAGAAAACATACCATAATGAATACACAATGTCAAATCTCACATACATGTACAATCAATTTTTCACATAGTGCATAGAACAAAAATTTGGCGGATGTTTTTAACATAGAACAAATCATAGAGTAAATAAACAAAAACCTTAATACACATTTGTGTGAATAATCAATGATCTATCGATTGAGAGACCCTAGTGCTTATAATGCACAAGTACAGAGTTATAACAATGTAAAAATACATACCACAGGAAACGTATATGAAGCTAGACTGGTGAAATTAGGTTCACATGTGTTGGCCAATGGTACATTAGTAATCAACCTGAAGTAGAAAACAGACTCGTCTAAGAAAATTATATATACTTCATGTATAGGTGTGGGTAGGGGACCGTAGGTAAAACGTAAAATATGAGACAGAAGGTATATAGGCTACAGAAAATTTTCTGTGAGATTTACCTTTGCTATTGTCTATATGATATACCTCTTGAAGACCCAACGCTCGTTAGAGTGCTGTGGTGTATGGCCCACTAAATGGCATAAGATACAAGGAAAGCGACAAGAGTTAGATTATGACATCCATCCAGTGAAGGGGGAGAGAGGGCCGGGGCACCCCGCAGATATATCTAGTTCTTGTAACTTCACATTGAGTTAACATATAGAGTAAGAAGAGTAATATAATGTTACCTTAACTATTGTCTATGGAATAGATCTCGCAAGGGGCTCAAGTTCAATAGGTTGAAGTTCAATAGGTTGCTGTGGTGTAGGACGCACCAAGTTGCCTCAAGTATAAAGAATAAGCGACAGCATAAGAAACATGGAGGGGATGAGACATATGTAAGGGATGAGATACACTGCCTTTGTCACTCACCACTGTGTGTGTCAAGATCAATGTTATATAGTATGAAAATACGGCTTGAAGTCCTTTAGAACCAGAATGTACAGAGACTGTGTATCAATATACCCACAGGCTAAGTTCAGTCAGTGAGCATGTAAATATACTGAAGGATGCCACCAACCTTATTACACTGTCAAGGACTCCTGTGTCTATCGCCCCCCTGTGAAGATCTATAAGATTTATAGGATTAATCAAATTATCATACTCAGTTACTGTATTACATTGACCCTTCCAAAAGGAGTATAGGTAGATCCCTATTGATTGCCTGGGTATGCAAGATGCAGTGGTGATTCAGTGGGGATGCCACCAACCTTATTATACTGTCAATGTCTCCTTAAGGTCCAGTCACACTATGCAACTTACCAGTGATCCCAACAACGATAGGGATCTCTGGTAAGTTGCTAGGAGGTTGCTGGTGAGATGTCACACTGCAACGCTCCAGCGATCCCACCAGCAACCTGACCTGGCAGGGATCGCTGGAGCGTTGCTACACGAGTTGCTGGTGAGCTCACCAGCAACCAGTGACCAGCCCCCAGCGCCGCGTGGAAGATGCTGCGCTTGGTAACTAAGGTAAATATCGGGTAACCAACCCAATATTTACCTTGGTTACCAGCTCACGCAGCTACACGTGCAGAGAGCAGGGAGCAGCGCACACTGAGCGCTGGCTCCCTGCTCTCCTAGTACAGCACACATCGGGTTAATTACCCGATGTGTGCTGCAGCTAAATGTGCACAGAGCAGGGAGCAGCGCACACCGCTTAGCGCTGGCTCCTTGCTCTCCTAGTTACAGCACACATCGGGTTAATTACCCGATGTGTGCTGCAGCTACATGTGCACAGAGCAGGGAGCAGCGCACAATGCTTAGCGCTGGCTCCCTGCTCTCCTAGTTACAGCACACATCGGGTTAATTAACCCGATGTGTCCTGCAGCTACATGTGCACAGAGCAGGAGCCGTCACTGACAGTGAGAGCGGCGGAGGCTGGTAACAAAGGTAAATATTGGGTAACCAAGGACAGGGCTTCTTGGTTACCCGATGTTTACATTGGTTACCAGCCTCCGCAGAAGCCGGCTCCTGCTGCCTGCACATTTAGTTGTTGCTGTCTCGCTGTCACACACAGCGATCTGTGCTTCACAGCGGGAGATCAACAGGACATTTAGTAACAACCAACGACCTCACAGCAGGGGCCAGGTTGTTGCTGGATGTCACACACAGCAACATCGCTAGCAACGTCACAAAAGTTGTTCGTTAGCAGCGATGTTGCTAGCGATGTTGCTTAGTGTGACGGGGCCTTTAGGGTATGAAAGCCCTGTGTCTACAGCCCCCCTGTGAGGATCTATAAGATTATCACAATCAGTTATTGTATTACATTGACCATTCCAAAAAGGGGGTATAAGTGAATCCCTGTTAGTTACCTGAGTACGCAAGATGCAGTGGTGATTCCGTGGGGATGAAAGCTGTATATGGGGTATAACCCATGGTGACCGGAGGTGCCGATGCGTGCATGGCGGCCGCCATTTAAAGCTAGAGCACGTGTGTGGGAAGTCCTGTAAGTGGAACACAGCGCCGTCAGTGGAACGCAGTCGCGCGCACGCGCAGGGGGCACCCCAGCCGGGAATGCTCCCCGCGCATGCGCGCAGGCGGACCACAGGCGGCGTGACGCCGGCCGTGGAGCGCAAGCGCGCGCACAAGTGGGGGAACCCGCACGCGCGCGCGCCCGCGCCCCACACACGGCGCAGGGAGGTGAAGGATGTGGCTCCCGTGTATGGCAGACGCGGGCACGGGTCTGTAATCCCCGCGGCCGCGCACGCATGCGCACACACACAGGATATGTGTATTAGGTGATTCCGAGGTGATTCTGAGGTAAACGTGATGTTATGGTGTTGTGACTTCCGTGATGACGTTTAAAGTGCCTAAAGGTATAAAAGAGAAAAGAAATTAGTCTTATGGAAGTATCAAAGCAATACGTCAACAATATTAATGCGCTAATATTAACATTCGATCAGTCTTTACTGTTCGGATGCCCCGTATAATCTAAATAGGTTTAAATTCCATTGGTCCCCTGAAAGATGCATATATTATATTATACATACTACATTACAATATTATCCTAGTATGATACCTCATATTCCCGATTAAGGCCATTAGGCTCGAGTGTCTGTAAGGTGTAAATCCAGAAGGATTCCCTTTCCTTTAGTTTCAAAACCCTATTGCCCCCCTCCTGCTTAATGGGATGTGTTCAATTACTTGATAGCGTAATTGCGAAACAGAGTGGCCTGCCCTCATGAAATGTGCTGGGATGGGTAGAAGATCATATTTACACCGGATAGTAGACTTGTGTTTACTTATCCGGTCTCGGATATGTTGGGTGGTCTCCCCAACATACCCGAGACCGCAAGGACACTTTATGAGATAAATTACGTACGATGAATCACATGTATAGAAATCCTGGAGATGAAAAATTCTACCCGTACGCGGATGGGAAAAAGAGCTGCCTTTCGTCATATTTGAACATTGCATGCAATGCAAGCACGGGAAATTGCCCTTACGTACAGTGTGGAGGAATGTTTGACGGGGCTCCTTCTTCTGGGAACCCACGTCAGCTCTAATTAGTGAATCCCGCAAATTTTTCGGTCGTTTATCGCAAAACAATGGTGGATTCTGGAAGGCTGGCACCTCGGGGTAGGATTTGCCCAACAAGGACCAGTGATTAAGGATAGCCTTCTTTATCTGGGATTGGAAGGGATGGTATGTGGAAACATACGCAACCCTGGGGCCCTTAATCACCGGTTTTTCTCTATTAGAGGGGCATGGGACTGCAATACTTTGTGGGTAACCCCTATTGACAAATTTCTGGCTAATTTCTGCACAGCGTTCTATTTGAGTGACCGGATCAGACACTATGCGTTGTACCCTTCTGATCTGTGACAATGGTAAAGCTTTTTTCACGTGTTTTGGATGTGCACTCGTGAAATGTAAGAGGCTATTTTTATCTGTTGGTTTCGTGTATAGATCAGTGGTTAGTTTACCATCTGAGCATTTTATTACCATAGTGTCTAAGAAACTAATGTTATGTAGGTCATGATGCAGTGTGAACTGTAAGCCTTCCAGGCAGCTGTTGAGATCACTGTGAAAAGAAAGCAACGAGTCCAAGTCACCGTGCCAAATCAAGAATATGTCATCTATATATCTGCACCATATGGTGACATGTGAGGCATATAGATGATGGCTATAGACAAAATTGTCCTCGAAATGTGCCATGAATAGATTAGCATATGGCGGCGCCATATTAGAGCCCATTGCGGTCCCTTTCTTCTGTATAAAAAATTGATCCTCAAAGAGGAAGAAGTTATTATACAGTATAATCTCAAGAAGATCTAAACTGAATTTCCTTTGATGTGGTGAAAGTACAGTTTGCTTATCAAGAAATGTAGTGACGGCCTCTATTCCCTGCTGGTGACTGATGCTCGTATAGAGACTGTTACGGTTGCTGCGAGCACTGGAGACTATGTCCAGATTTCTTGCTACTGCACATGTGCGAGCGCTGGAGACTAAGTCCAGATTTCTTGCTACTGCACATGTGCGAGCGCCGGAGACTAAGTCCAATCTTGGAGCCATTGCACATGTGCGGGTGACATCATCGCTGACACGAGGTCACATGTCTCTGACACCTTCTATGCCGATTGGTCGCTGGTCATGTGCTTGTGACGGCTTGCTCGGTGATAGGCCAGCATGACGTCACTCCTGTCGTTCTGGCAGCGGATTGGCTCTAGTGTCCTCCATCTTGGATGAGGCACAGAGTCTATATAAGACCCTGACACACGCCGCATGTTGCTCAGTCCTCTTGGTTCATGCATATGAGTAGACGCTCTGTGCGCGTTCCTCTAGGCATTCCTCTGTCTATGCTAGGTGAGCGCTACCGGCAGGGTAGCGTTCTTATACCTTACAGCTTCGGCTGCTGTCCGTATCCTTACCTCTTAGGGGAGCGGATATAGGCAGGTGCCTGAGGCACATGGTCTGGCTGGGCCTTGTGATTCTACTCGTAGGTGGACGTTGCCGCTAGGGTAACGTTCCTTATACTGCGTCTGGCAGTTGTTCGTATCCTCGCACACTAGGGGAGCGAACAGAGGTAGGAGCTTTGTGTGGCTTACGCTGCTGTTCGTCTCTTTTGCACCACTAGAAGAGCGGACCTAGGCAGGTGCCATATCTAGTGGTTCGTGTCCTCGCACACTAGTGGAGCGAACGCAGGTAGGAGCTTTGTGCGGCTTACGCTGCTGTTCGTCTCTTTTGCACCACTAGAAGAGCGGACCTAGGTAGGTGCCATTTTGCACACATTGCCTTTGTCTCTGTGATTATTAACAGAGATCATTCCACACACCCTCCAAGTAAGGGAGGAATTGCTTTACTTACTTATTATATCCTTCTGTGAGTTAACAGAGGTATTGCACTCTGCCATAGTCTGCAGCAGAGTCTTTGCACGGTGGACCCTGACTGTCTGATACTCCTTTAGGTTCTTATCAGATAGCCCCCCGTAACAGAGACTGTTTACGTCAAGAGTTACTAAAATGTCATCTGGAGAACTGTTCTGTGTTGTTCCGAGGAGCCGAAGAAAATCTGAGGTGTCTTTAATGTATGACCGGGTAAGGGGTACCATTGGATTAAGAATTTTCTCTAATGTTATGGCCAGTGGAGAGAGAATAGACTCTGTCGATGCTACGATAGGACGACCCGGTGGTTGGGTCAGATTCTTATGCACTTTTGGTAAAGTGTAAAACACTGGTGTGATTGGATAGTCCTTGATTAGAAAGTCTGCCAACTTCCCATCAATAGTACCCAATCCTGTGTATTCATCCACCAGGTGTCTAATAGTCTCCCTAATCCTTGGTGTAGGATCATGTGAAATGGGGGAATAGGTGGTTCTGTCATTTAACTGTCCGTGAATTTCATTCACATAATATGACTTATCCATAACCACTATTGCCCCACCTTTATCAGCTGGCTTAATTATCAGTTTCTTATTATCCTTCAGCCCCTGTAATGCTTGTGTCTCCTCTGGTGTTAAATTATGCCGTATATGCATCAGACCGTCCTTTATATCACCAATTACTTTCTTAGTATCCGCAGTGACTAGACCAATGAAAGTCTCCACAGGGTGGTATATTCTTGGTGGGGAGAATGTACTGGGTATGGACAATTTAAGGTCATTCAATCTGAACATATGGGGATCGGTTGCCAGGGTAACAGTATTATTAATGTCTGAAGTTCGAAAATGAACTTTCAGTCTGACAGACCTGAAAAAACGGCGTAACTCCTGATCTAATGAAAACTCATTAAATGAGCGGGTGGGACAGAAGGAGAGTCCCTTCTGTAGGACTCTCATCTCTGTGGGTGATAGATGGTATGAGGAAATGTTAAAGACGATATTGGTCCTACCTGTGACCTGGTCGTGATCTTTTGTGAGGTCCCGGGGTTTCCTCTTCCCCCTCCTCGTCTTTCTTTTGGGGGACGGCGAGGTCCTAAAAAAGATGCCCCTCGGGAGTGGCTCTGGTCACTATCCGAGCTAGTAGAGTTCTGGTAGGATGTCTGATAGGTGTGCCGTCTGTCGTGAGATTCAGAAAAACGCCACTTGTACACACGGTCTCTTTGATAGTCCTCCTGGTCCCTGATAAACTTAGATCTTTTTCGGTCTTGTAGTGTTTTTCTGAATTCAGTAATAGTCTCTTGAGTCCGAGTTTTGATGCTATTCCACTCTGCTATGGGAAGCGTGTTAGTTAGTTGCTCCTCGATGCTGCGTATTTGGTTGGTAGTATCCGTGATCTCTTGCTGCAGGTAGTCAATAGTGAGTATAATAATGTCCATTGAACATTTATTAAGGATTCCTTCGAATTTATTGCAGAAAGTTGGATTGTCAGAGAATAACGTAGGCCGGAGTGGGACCCTCAAGCCATGAGGAATCCTCTTTGTCTTAAAGTATTCAGCTAGCGTGATGGAATGAAGTTCAAATGCCGTTAATTTTCTATAGACCTTCTCGTAGTCCCTGGATCTTGTTTCCTCTGCCGGGATGGACAGAAAAGTACCAGAGGTGGTAACTTTAGATATAATAGATGAGGTCTCTTCCTCGTTGAAGGATAATGTAGCAAAAGACATGCGTAAAAAAGGTTATAAAAAGTTGGAGCTCAGAAAAAATAAGTCCAATATATAGAGAAGAATCTGGCTCACAAATATAGGTTAGGTGCCACCGAAAAAAAAGTCAATTATACAAAGAGTCAGCTCGGGCACTCAAAGAACATGAAAAAATAGAGAATATTGATGCTTTTTAATGCCAATTTTATTCATGCAAACGTCTGTGTTATTATGACGTTTCGGCCATACAATTTTGGCCTTTATCAAATAAATGAACTGAAAGAACAAAAGAAAACATACCATAATGAATACACAATGTCAAATCTCACATACATGTACAATCAATTTTTCACATAGTGCATAGAACAAAAATTTGGCGGATGTTTTTAACATAGAACAAATCATAGAGTAAATAAACAAAAACCTTAATACACATTTGTGTGAATAATCAATGATCTATCGATTGAGAGACCCTAGTGCTTATAATGCACAAGTACAGAGTTATAACAATGTAAAAATACATACCACAGGAAACGTATATGAAGCTAGACTGGTGAAATTAGGTTCACATGTGTTGGCCAATGGTACATTAGTAATCAACCTGAAGTAGAAAACAGACTCGTCTAAGAAAATTATATATACTTCATGTATAGGTGTGGGTAGGGGACCGTAGGTAAAACGTAAAATATGAGACAGAAGGTATATAGGCTACAGAAAATTTTCTGTGAGATTTACCTTTGCTATTGCCTATATGATATACCTCTTGAAGACCCAACGCTCGTTAGAGTGCTGTGGTGTATGGCCCACTAAATGGCATAAGATACAAGGAAAGCGACAAGAGTTAGATTATGACATCCATCCAGTGAAGGGGGAGAGAGGGCCGGGGCACCCCGCAGATATATCTAGTTCTTGTAACTTCACATTGAGTTAACATATAGAGTAAGAAGAGTAATATAATGTTACCTTAACTATTGTCTATGGAATAGATCTCGCAAGGGGCTCAAGTTCAATAGGTTGAAGTTCAATAGGTTGCTGTGGTGTAGGACGCACCAAGTTGCCTCAAGTATAAAGAATAAGAGACAGCATAAGAAACATGGAGGGGATGAGACATATGTAAGGGATGAGATACACTGCCTTTGTCACTCACCACTGTGTGTGTCAAGATCAATGTTATATAGTATGAAAATACGGCTTGAAGTCCTTTAGAACCAGAATGTACAGAGACTGTGTATCAATATACCCACAGGCTAAGTTCATTCAGTGAGCATGTAAATATACTGAAGGATGCCACCAACCTTATTACACTGTCAAGGACTCCTGTGTCTATCGCCCCCCTGTGAAGATCTATAAGATTTATAGGATTAATCAAATTATCATACTCAGTTACTGTATTACATTGACCCTTCCAAAAGGAGTATAGGTAGATCCCTATTGATTGCCTGGGTATGCAAGATGCAGTGGTGATTCAGTGGGGATGCCACCAACCTTATTATACTGTCAATGTCTCCTTAGGGTATGAAAGCCCTGTGTCTACAGCCCCCCTGTGAGGATCTATAAGATTATCACAATCAGTTATTGTATTACATTGACCATTCCAAAAAGGGGGTATAAGTGAATCCCTGTTAGTTACCTGAGTACGCAAGATGCAGTGGTGATTCCGTGGGGATGAAAGCTGTATATGGGGTATAACCTGTGGTGACCGGAGGTGCCGATGCGTGCATGGCGGCCGCCATTTAAAGCTAGAACACGTGTGTGGGAAGTCCTGTAAGTGGAACGCAGCGCCGTCAGTGGAACGCAGTCGCACGCACGCGCAGGGGGCACCCCAGCCGGGAATGCCCCCCGCGCATGCGCGCAGGCGGACCACAGGCGGCGTGACGCCGGCCGTGGAGCGCAAGCGCGCGCACAAGCGGGGGAACCCGCACGCGCGCGCGCCCGCGCCCCACACACGGCGCAGGGAGGTGAAGGATGTGGCTCCCGTGTATGGCAGACGCGGGCGCGGGCACGGGTCTGTAATCCCCGCGGCCGCGCACGCATGCGCACACACACAGGATATGTGTATTAGGTGATTCCGAGGTGATTCTGAGGTAAACGTGATGTTATGGTGTTGTGACTTCCGTGATGACGTTTAAAGTGCCTAAAGGGATAAAAGAGAAAAGAAATTAGTCTTATGGAAGTATCAAAGCAATACGTCAACAATATTAATGCGCTAATAATATTAATATTCGATCAGTCTTTACTGTTCGGATGCCCCGTATAATCTGAATAGGTTTAAATTCCATTGGTCCCCTGAAAGATGCATATATTATATTATACATACTACATTACAATATTATCCTAGTATGATACCTCATATTCCCGATTAAGGCCATTAGGCTCGAGTGTCTGTAAGGTGTAAATCCAGAAGGATTCCCTTTCCTTTACATATCCTGTGTGTGTGCGCATGCGTGCGAGGCCGCGGGGATTACAGACCCGTGCCCGCGCCCGCGTCTGCCATACACGGGAGCCACATCCTTCACCTCCCTGCGCCGTGTGTGGGGCGCGGGCGCGCGCGGGTTCCCCCGCTTGTGCGCGCGCTTGCGCTCCACGGCCGGCGTCACGCCGCCTGTGATCCGCCTGCGCGCATGCGCGGGGGGCATTCCCGGCTGGGGTGCCCCCTGCGCGTGCGTGCGACTGCGTTCCACTGACGGCGCTGCGTTCCACTTTCAGGACTTCCCACACACGTGCTCTAGCTTTAAATGGCGGCCGCCATGCACGCATCGGCACCTCCGGTCACCACGGGTTATACCCCATATACAGCTTTCATCCCCACGGAATCACCACTGCATCTTGCGTACTCAGGTAACTAACAGGGATTCACTTATACCCCCTTTTTGGAATGGTCAATGTAATACAATAACTGATTGTGATAATCTTATAGATCCTCACAGGGGGGCTGTAGACACAGGGCTTTCATACCCTAAGGAGACATTGACAGTATAATAAGGTTGGTGGCATCCCCACTGAATCACCACTGCATCTTGCATACCCAGGCAATCAATAGGGATCTACCTATACTCCTTTTGGAAGGGTCAATGTAATACAGTAACTGAGTATGATAATTTGATTAATCCTATAAATCTTATAGATCTTCACAGGGGGGCGATAGACACAGGAGTCCTTGACAGTGTAATAAGGTTGGTGGCATCCTTCAGTATATTTACATGCTCACTGACTGAACTTAGCCTGTGGGTATATTGATACACAGTCTCTGTACATTCTGGTTCTAAAGGACTTCAAGCCGTATTTTCATACTATATAACATTGATCTTGACACACACAGTGGTGAGTGACAAAGGCAGTGTATCTCATCCCTTACATATGTCTCATCCCCTCCATGTTTCTTATGCTGTCGCTTATTCTTTATACTTGAGGCAACTTGGTGCGTCCTACACCACAGCAACCTATTGAACTTCAACCTATTGAACTTGAGCCCCTTGCGAGATCTATTCCATAGACAATAGTTAAGGTAACATTATATTACTCTTCTTACTCTATATGTTAACTCAATGTGAAGTTACAAGAACTAGATATATCTGCGGGGTGCCCCGGCCCTCTCTCCCCCTTCACTGGATGGATGTCATAATCTAACTCTTGTCGCTTTCCTTGTATCTTATGCCATTTAGTGGGCCATACACCACAGCACTCTAACGAGCGTTGGGTCTTCAAGAGGTATATCATATAGACAATAGCAAAGGTAAATCTCACAGAAAATTTTCTGTAGCCTATATACCTTCTGTCTCATATTTTACGTTTTACCTACGGTCCCCTACCCACACCTATACATGAAGTATATATAATTTTCTTAGACGAGTCTGTTTTCTACTTCAGGTTGATTACTAATGTACCATTGGCCAACACATGTGAACCTAATTTCACCAGTCTAGCTTCATATACGTTTTCTGTGGTATGTATTTTTACATTGTTATAACTCTGTACTTGTGCATTATAAGCACTAGGGTCTCTCAATCGATAGAACATTGATTATTCACACAAATGTGTATTAAGGTTTTTGTTTATTTACTCTATGATTTGTTCTATGTTAAAAACATCCGCCAAATTTTTGTTATATGCACTATGTGAAAAATTGATTGTACATGTATGTGAGATTTGACATTGTGTATTCATTATGGTATGTTTTCTTTTGTTCTTTCAGTTCATTTATTTGATAAAGGCCAAAATTGTATGGCCGAAACGTCATAATAACACAGACCTTTGCATGAATAAAATTGGCATTAAAAAGCATCAATATTCTCTATTTTTTCATGTTCTTTGAGTGCCCGAGCTGACTCTTTGTATAAGTGTCTGTTTGCAATCACAGACCCTGTCTGCAGGTCACGATCATGGAATATAAATAAAAAAATTGGCATAGGGTCCCCCCCATATTATGATATCCAACACAGATAAAGCATACGGCTACAGGCTGAAGCCCCCAACTGTGCGTTTATCTTGGCTGTATATCAAAATAAGAGTAACAACATGAGGCTTTTTTTTTATTTAAATAAATAACTTAAAAAAAATGGCATGCAGTCCCCCCCACCCCCAATTTTAATACTCAGCCATGCTACAGCCTACCACTGGGTTTGGTATTCTTAGGCTGGGGAGACCTATGCTTATTGTGCCCCTCAGCCTAGAAATAGCAGCCTTCAGCCACAATCCCGGAACTTTACCTGGCTCATCCCGATTGCCCTGATGCAATGGCAATTGGGGTAATAAGGGGTTAATAACAGCCCACCCACAGCTGCCACTAAGCCCTAGTTTAGTATTGGGGAGGGTCTATGAGACCCTCCACATTACTAATCTGTAAGTGAAAAGAATTGCACACAAAAGTCGAAAAAATCCTTTATTTGAAATAAAATACAAAAAAACCCACCCTCTTTCTTCAAATTATTAACCCTAAAAGCTCCCAGGTCCAGCGTAATCCACACAAGGTCCCATGATAATTCCAGCTCTGCTACATCTGAAGTGACAGCAGGCGGCAATAGCACATGACTGTCACATGTATGGGGACAAGCTCATCCGAGAACATGTACTATAAAAGGTAGTTTTTTCGGGAGTCCAAAATGGCCGCTGTCAGAGGCAGACGTGGATGTGGGAGCTCCTAAAAATCCACAAACATCCAGCTCCCAGACGGACAATACCCAAGTCTAGCCCCCTCTTACAAGTACTGGGGTCATCCCGAGAGAGGAGAGACCCCCATTTGGATGCTGCACCCCACGAGACGTCTTCTGGGGACCCTCCAGCGTTGTGGTCAGTGAGGGCAACGGGGGTGGCGAGGCCTGCGTGGTGTGGACCCTGAGAGCTGCGGACACCCGCTGGAAGGTACCGGGAGATAATCGGGGGCCCAGGGGGCGAGGATTGAGAGGAGAAGAGATGGCATCCCCCACCCTTCCCTTCGGCCCAGACCCGTCCTTCCTGGCGCCCCGGACGGCCGCGGGTGGAGAGCGGCCGCCATCTTAAGGGAGCTCCCGTCCGGCCCGTCCGGCCCTGAGGACTGCGGGCGGTGTCGCGGCCCCGAGGCCCTCGGGACTGATCGGGAGACCAGCTGAGCCCCGGATACCAGACAAGTGCCACCTACCAGCCGGGTGAGCGGAGAGATCGGGCCGAAGACACCGCGAGCTGCCGGGTTCCTGGAAAGGCCGCGTGGAGTCACGGAGTCGCGGCGGGAGATCTCGCGACGGTCGGGTGCGGAGTCCCGGGAGTATCACAGGAAGAAGATCGGGCGGTGAGTGAGCCCTCTCCCTCTGCCTGTCTGCGCGCCCGCAGCTCCCCAGCACCGAAGCCCAGAGCCTGTGGTCCTGATCGGGCCTTGCCACGTGCAGCCGGCGTCCTACGTCCACCTGTGCAGATTGCCCTCGCGGCTCAGTGCTGGGACACGCCGCAGAGGGTTGCTGATAAAGGAATCTAGAGCCCAGAGACTAGGGCTGAGGACGCTACGGTGCAGCATTCCCCTGTGCTGGGGGTAAGCTGAGTGGAGGGTGAGGATAGAGGAAGGGACCCGGCTGAAGGGGACCTCCTTCCTAACCTGCACGCAAACATCAGGAGACATAGGGGGTTAACTTGCTCCCCAACCCCCCCCCCCCTCCTCCACATACAGCAGGGAACCCTGTCAGCCCAGATCTGGACTTCCATGGAGTGGAGGGCTAGCGGGAGGCAGGGAAATCTCTCAAATATCGGCCCCCATACACCTGCACGGGCACTGAAACTACACAAGCGACCTCTGGAGGAAGATGATATAGAGAGAGGCTACATAGTCATATTGCCAACATAAAGACTCTCTCCTCTCGCCTCTTTCCACCTCTTTGAGGGAATATAATGTTCTAAAATCTGTGCCATTTGGAGGGAGCGGAGTGACCTAACCCATACTATACATTCTCTCAAGCATAAAACCATTTATGTCTGACTTTAACATGGTCAAAATCGGCAACGCACGGGCCAGCTCTTTGCCCAGACAAGTCAAATCTACTACCCAAGCTGATGTCGATAAATTTCTTAAAAAACACCTTCATCCAGCTGATGCTAAAACAGGCAGCCCACAAAGTACATCTACTAACGATATACAGGATATGGAAGATGATGAAAGTGACACTGAAGGTGCGGATAATAGCAAAAGTCTCCCCATCTCAAGATCTTTTATAAAACGGATCCTTAAAAATGCGTTGGAGCCGGTGGCAAAGGAGCTCTCAGATATCAAACAAGAAATTGGTCAAATTGGTCACAGGGTGGAATCCCTCGAAGCGGCCCAAGCCACAATAACCTCCACCTCCAATTCTGTCATCTCCTGTCTTCGTCAACAGGAGGATAATGTCAACCAAATACATGCCATTCTGGAAGACCATGAAAATAGAGAAAGGCGAAACAACCTTAGATTAAAGGGCCTTCCAGAATCGGTAGCAAATGAGGCTTTGATCCCGACCCTGCAGGGCATCTTTACCGACTTGATAGATTCTGACCCTGCTCCAACACTGGAACTGATAAGAGCCCATAGATCGCTGAGACCCCGACCTAAACAAGGGGAACCACCAAGGGATGTTATATGCCGCTTCCTGGATTATCGAGTTAAAGAACTTATTCTTAAAAAAAGCCAGAGAAGCGGATTCTATAAGTCATGAAGGCTCTAATATTATGATTTTTCAAGACCTTGCTTCCACCACCCTGACCAAAAGAAGGCTATTACAACCCTTCACAACGGTGTTACGCCAACGCCAGTTTCCGTACCGCTGGTTATATCCGTTTGGCATCGCTATAACTGCCAATGGAAAACACTACCAAGCCAAAACCTCGGCGGAGATAAGAAGAATTTGTGAAGATTTGGGGATCACATTGGATAAATATCCGGAGCTGGAAATTCATCGTTCGGCGGCTACACTGCAAATGCTTCCAGATCCGGCTCCATGGCATAGTCTTACCCCAAAGACCCACAGATCCCGGCGCAAAGCGGCAAAGAAACTGCAGATGAACTTTGAAGGCGAGCCCCCTTGAAGGGGTTTCCTGATTGGGTCTTCTGATATATTTAACTGATTATGCTAGCCTAAAATATGAAGTTGTTACAGGGGTTTTGCACTTTTTGCTCCCTCTTAAGGCACATTCTCTTTAGTTTGAATTTCAAATAGTTGAAAATGTTGACACTAATACCTTGTTCTTCTTTACACCTTTTTCTATTCCCCAGTCTTTCTGTCTTCTTCACTTTCTCATTGGTCATAGGTCCGGTCCATACATCCCGATGGGAAAAGAACAGATTGTTCTTCCGTTTGCTCCAATATGGCACCACATCATAAGGTATTTACGGTGATAAGCCTTAATGCACATGGCCTGAACTCCCCTGTACAAAGGTCACAGACCTTGCAAAGCCTAACAAAGAGGCGCGCCGATATGATATTCTTTCAAGAAACGCATTTTCGTGAAAGCAAAATCCCAAGCTTCACCAAAGCACATTATAACACTTGGTTTCACGCCCCTTCCACACACAAAGGCTTTAGAGGAGTTTCCATAGCACTCGCTAAGGATATACCCTTTCTAGCTCAAGATATCGCTACTGACCCTGAGGGTCGATATATTTTCGTCAAGGGTATGTTGGCGGGCTCTATGGTAACCCTAGGGAATGTATATGCCCCAAATGTCAAACAGATTCGATGGTTGTTGTCCACGCTCAAAAAATTCCGCAATTTTTCAGAAGGTACTCCAATATTGTGCGGTGACTTTAATGTGGCTATGGAGCCCAAATTAGACTCTACTGCAAGAAAAAGTCACCTCTCTTTAAAGGACCTATCTCGGATTAAATGTTCTCTCCAATCCCTCTCTCTAATAGACATCTGGCGCTACCAACACCCCACAGCAAAAGATTTTACATTCTTCTCGAATCCCCATAAATCATACCACAGACTAGACTACATCTTTGTACCTAGACACCTACTACCCAATGTAAACGATTCAGAAATTCAATCAACACCCTACTCTGACCATGCTTATGTTGCAGCTAGCTTCTCACTCCTGAGGCCGTATTGGCTACATCGTACGTGGAGATTGAATGAGTCAATTCTCTCCTCGGAAGAAAATAAGAAACGCATATCTGAATGTCTACGTAATTACTTTGCAGAGAACAAGGCACCAGATATTGCGGCCCCGTTGCTGTGGGAAGCGCATAAGACGGTCATTAGGGGAGAACTGATTTCTATCTCCTCACATCTCAACAAGCAGAGGAAGTTGTTCTTGCAGACTCTGTATGCGGAGATAGCTATGTTGGAGGCCCAGCATAAGAAGTCCCTTTCCCAACAGACATTGGAACAGCTGACTGCGAAGCGCATTGAACTGAGAGATATACTCAATAAACAGTCGGCTAAGTTCCATCTCAGTTGGAGGAATCGTATGTTTTTACACGGAGACAAGGCCTCTAAACTTATGATGTCCATGATTAAAAAAAGACAGGCTCGTACATTCATACATGCAATTAAAACCGCACAGGGCCACCGCACGCAAGACTATTCTCAAATATCGGAAGAATTCCTTCGCTTTTATAAAAATTTATACCAGATTCGACCGGAAGAGTCGGCAACTGAGAGAGATGTGAGGCAATGTGATATACAAAACTACTTAACTAAATTAAATCTCCCGAAACTCTCTAAAGAACAACAGGCGTCCTTAGAAAAACCGTTCTCCCGGGCGGAGGTTCAGTCCATTCTGTCCAGGAGCCCAGTGGGGAAGGCTCCAGGTACAGATGGCCTTCCAATTATCTACTATAAGAAATTCTTTGATATTTTGGGGGATCATCTTTTAGCTTCATGCAACGCTCTTCTACTTGGCGACCCTATACCCAAACAAGCACTAGAGGCACATATATCATTAATACATAAAGAGGGGAAAGACCCAGAATGCTGTGGAAACTATAGGCCCATCTCACTTTTGAATGTGGACCTAAAGATATACGCTAGTTTAATCGCCAACCGTGTGGCAGATATTCTCCCGGATCTCATCTCCCCAGAACAATCAGGTTTTGTCAGAGGAAGAGAGGGGAAGGATAACGCACTGAGAGTACTAAACTTAATGCAATATGCCAGGATTCATAAGCTGCCTCTAGTGCTGTTGGGAACGGATGCCGAGAAGGCGTTTGACAGGGTGGACTGGACATTCTTGCGGGGGACGTTGGAGGCCTTTCATTTCCCTCCAGACACCATACGCGCAATACTTCAGATGTACACATCACCCACGGCCAGGATTAAAATAAATAATGCCCTCACCGACCCTTTTGACATTAAAAATGGTACAAGGCAGGGTTGCCCCTTATCCCCCCTACTCTTTGTCCTGGTCATGGAGCCATTGCTAGCCTCCATTCAACAGGACCGGGACATTGAGGGGTTCAATTTACAGGGAGTTCACCACAAGTCCGCCGCCTTTGCTGACGATTTGTTGGTGGTTATGTCCAAGCCGGAGAGGGGTTTCCCTGCCTTTATGAAAATATTAGAGGAGTATGGCCGATGGTCTAACTTCAAAATTAACCTATCAAAATCAGAAGCACTAGGTATTAATATCACCAGCAAAGTTGCTAAATCTCTCCAAAAAACGTTCCCCTTTCGGTGGCCAAATAGTCACATAACATACCTAGGCATTAAGTTGGGGAAAACCTTCAAATCCCTATTTGATCTCAACTACAAGCCCCTTCTTCCTACACTCTCTGCACATATAGCCTCATGGAAGGCTCCCTTCCTCTCGTGGATAGGTCGGAAAAATTTAATTAAAAGCATTATACTTCCTAAGTTTATTTACCTTTTTCAAATGCTACCCATACCAATTCCCATATCTTTTCTTTCTAAGTGTAACTCTTTAATATCCAACTATGTCTGGCACAAGCATAAACCGAGAATCAACTTTCAAACACTAAGTTTACCAAGGGACAGGGGGGGCATGGGATTACCCAATATAACACTATATTATCATGCCGCAGTCCTCTCTAGAACAATAGACTGGATCAGACGCCCTTCGACTAAATTGTGGATATCTGTAGAAGAATACCTAGCCCCCACACCTCTGCGAGCTATGCTACTTTCCCCTGCCAACCAGAGGGATAAAAAATCCTTCACAAATGAGCTCACGAGAACTCTCTTGTACAAATGGAAGGAAAACAGAGAGATATTGGCCCCGCCACTCTCCCCTTTAACCCAAGTCTCCGACATCTTGGATGCCGACGTAAACCAAGCCGCATCCACGAAATCCTCATTCCTGCCCAATGTGAATGCTCCGCTAGCCGATCTTCTGGTGGACGGCTCTCTGATATCTGAACAGGAGATGGGTATGAACCCAGGCCTCTCTAAGCTCACATTTCTTCATCATACAAAGTTAAAACACGTGATTCAGCCATTATTACCTCATACTCATCTTGACAGACCCTTAACTGCATTTGAATCTTTTTGCATGCAAACCCGGGCTCCCAGGAAAATTCTTTCTAACTTATACCATACCCTGCTTACAAAAAAACAGGTGTTAAAGAGAGCATATATACTAAGATGGGAAAGGGACTTGAGTTCCACATTTACTGATTTACAAACAAACCAAATTTACAACGCCTCACACGGTCCGTCGTGCTGTGTGAGAGTTCAAGATAATTCATTTAAAGTGATTACGAGGTGGTACATTGTTCCCACCTCGTCTAGTACATGGAGCTCCGCCAATTCAGATCAATGTTGGCGCTGCGAGAGGGACAGGGGTACTTATTTACATATGTGGTGGACTTGTCCGATTATCCAGACCTTCTGGAAGATGGCATCACAGTTAATACTCGAACTCACAGGCAAACAGGGGGTCCTTGAACCTGGACAAATGCTTCTGAACTTCCCAATGTGGCCTAAAGATAAAGCTTCTTCAAAACTGGCGTCATTTGTAGGCTCGGCTTGTAAGCTACTCATAGCCCAACTGTGGCGCACAACGAAAATCCCTACTCTCACGCAGCTCTTGATGAAGATCGATCAATTATATCACGTCGAAGAACTCTCAGCCCTCTCGCGTCAAAATATGCTCTCTTTCCACCAGGTATGGGATGCTTGGCAGGTCTATAGGTATAAACCTCAATTCTCAGTAGTGACTTCGCAGACGGTAGCATAGGGGTCTATGAGCCACCCCTCCCCCCCCCTCCATTGAGATGAGTGACAGATGTCTAATCACTCTTATCGCGGACTGATCGGACCTAGGACCAAAACCCTTTCCTTTCTTTTCTTCCCTCCCTTCTTTCTCTCTCCCCTTTTTCTATTGTCTCTCAATTCCTCTAATTCTAATTATGGAACTGAATTTCATGCGATAAAATTCGTTCACCTAGTTTCTAACTCCCCCCTTACTTTTTGTTCCTTTGAACTTGTTGTAAAAAATGGTTGCAGCTTAACACAGAAACCAGGTTACTAAATTAATTCGGGCTTTCCCAGTTCCCGATGATACAGTCTATTACCTGTGTAATTTGAGTCATAGAGTTAAAATGGAAAGCAGCTGATACGAATGTTATTGTATTAGTTAAAACTGTGATTCCTGATGTATGTGAATTATTATCTTCTTTTGCTTCAATAAACAAAACATTAAAACAAAAGGTAGTTTTTTCTTTGAGCACATCAAGGGTTAATTCCTTCTCTGGTGCAGCAGCAGACTTGCTCAGCTGGCAGCAGGTAATCATCTTTCGGCTGGGATTTAAGTTCTCTGCTCCTTGGACTTCGTGCTGGTTATTCTATTCAGTTAGGTGCTAGCCTGGGAGAAGAGAGGATGTGGTGGTTGTTGCTGCTGTTGTGTCTGCTATGGTTTGTTGATAACTGTTTTGTTTTTGTTCTACCTCCTTTCCCTTGTAATCCGTTACCCGTTCATCTTTGGTTTTTAACTGTTGCAGGTTTTAGGCATGTATGAGATTTTATTTTGCCCCTGTCTATAGGTCGTGTTTTAGGGGTTTTGTGGATCTTTGTCCTGGCCAGTCTCCTGGGTGGTGGGGACTTGTCATCAGGGTCAGGACAGGAGTCAGGGTCAGGTTGGGTGCCTGGACCTCCCTAACTTCAAGGGTATCTTCGGCTGTGATGGTGAGCTCAGAGACCACAGCCTTAGGGCCTCCATAGGTTACCCTGTCTTCCCTGGGCACTCTCCTTGACAATGACTGCATGCTGGGAGCTACAGGCAAAAAATCACAAGTACCAAAAAGTCCTGGATTAGTAATGCGTAGGGGTCTATGAGACCCCCATCCCATTACTAATCGTGCAAGTAAAAAGAAATAAAAACAGAACACAGATAAAAAATCCTTTATTAAAAAGAAATAACTGTGCAAGAATAACGGACAAAAAATCTACCGTATTTTTCGGACCATAAGACGCACTTTTTTACCCCCAAATGTTGGGGGAAAGTTGGGGGTGCGTCTTATGGTCTGACTATAGGGCTTCTGCTGGGAATGAGGGTGCTGCAGGTCATCGGGGGCACGAGCAGGCAGCAGCAGCGCCTGCCGTGACCACGTGGGGCTGCTCATTACATATGCACGCCCATCCTCCCGCCCATCTCTCAGCGCTGAAGCCGGCACTGACAGGTGGGCGGAAGGATGAGCGGGGACGCGCGCATAGTAAAGAGCCGGCCGCATGATCACCCCTGGCAATTACAGCCTGGAGTGATCATGTGCGGCTGTATTCACTGCCCCCCGCCCGTCATTACCAGCGCGGGGTGCAGTGAATCAGTGCACTCACCCGTCCCCGTGTGTGGAGCCGCCCCCCTGCTGCACGCGATGTCTTCCTGTCTGTGCCGGTCAGCTGATCTGTGCTGGTCAGCTGATCAGACAGGAAGACATCGCGATGCAGCAGGGGAACGAACGAACGGACGCACGCACGCACGCACGCACGCACGCACGCACGCACGCACACACACACACACACACACACACACACACACACACACACACACACACACACACACACACACACACACGTGTCAGTGGCGCACAGAGGAAGATGATCGGTGCTGGAGGGAGTGAGGAAAAGGTGAGTATAAACGTTTATTTTTTTTCTCTGTGCTATAGGATACAGGCCATATACCAGGATGGTATATGAGCACGATGGGGGCATATAGCAGGATGGGAGTATATGAGCAGGCAGGATGGGGGGTATGTGAACAGGCTGGATGGGGGGGGGGTATGTGAACAGGCTGGATGGGGGGGGTATGTGAACAGGCTGGATGGGGGGGGTATGTGAACAGGCTGGATGGGGGGGGTATGTGAACAGGCTGGATGGGGGGGTATGTGAACAGGCTGGATGGGGGGGGTATGTGAACAGGCTGGATGGGGGGGGTATGTGAACAGGCTGGATGGGGGGGGTATGTGAACAGGCTGGATGGGGGGGGTATGTGAACAGGCTGGATGGGGGGGGTATGTGAACAGGCTGGATGGGGGGGGTATGTGAACAGGCTGGATGGGGGGGGTATGTGAACAGGCTGGATGGGGGGGGTATGTGAACAGGCTGGATGGGGGGGGTATGTGAACAGGCTGGATGGGGGGGGTATGTGAACAGGCTGGATGGGGGGGGTATGTGAACAGGCTGGATGGGGGGGGTATGTGAACAGGCTGGATGGGGGGGGTATGTGAACAGGCTGGATGGGGGGGGTATGTGAACAGGCTGGATGGGGGGGGTATGTGAACAGGCTGGATGGGGGGGGTATGTGAACAGGCTGGATGGGGGGGGTATGTGAACAGGCTGGATGGGGGGGGTATGTGAACAGGCTGGATGGGGGGGTATGTGAACAGGCTGGATGGGGGGGTATGTGAACAGGCTGGATGGGGGGGGGTATGTGAACAGGCTGGATGGGGGGGTATGTGAACAGGCTGGATGGGGGGGTATGTGAACAGGCTGGATGGGGGGGTATGTGAACAGGCTGGATGGGGGGGTATGTGAACAGGCTGGATGGGGGGGTATGTGAACAGGCTGGATGGGGGGGTATGTGAACAGGCTGGATGGGGGGGGTATGTGAACAGGCTGGATGGGGGGGGTATGTGAACAGGCTGGATGGGGGGGGGTATGTGAACAGGCTGGATGGGGGGGGTATGTGAACAGGCTGGATGGGGGGGGTATGTGAACAGGCTGGATGGGGGGGGTATGTGAACAGGCTGGATGGGGGGGGTATGTGAACAGGCTGGATGGGGGGGGTATGTGAACAGGCTGGATGGGGGGGGTATGTGAACAGGCTGGATGGGGGGGTATGTGAACAGGCTGGATGGGGGGGGTATGTGAACAGGCTGGATGGGGGGGGTATGTGAACAGGCTGGATGGGGGGGGTATGTGAACAGGCTGGATGGGGGGGGGTATGTGAACAGGCTGGATGGGGGGGGGCATGTGAACAGGCTGGATGGGGGGGGGGGCATGTGAACAGGCTGGATGGGGGGGGGGGTATGTGAACAGGCTGGATGGGGGGGGGGTATGTGAACAGGCTGGATGGGGGGGGGGTATGTGAACAGGCTGGATGGGGGGGGGGTATGTGAACAGGCTGGATGGGGGGGGGGTATGTGAACAGGCTGGATGGGGGGGGGGTATGTGAACAGGCTGGATGGGGAGGGGGTATGTGAACAGGCTGGATGGGGGGGGGGGTATGTGAACAGGCTGGATGGGGGGGGGGTATGTGAACAGGCTGGATGGGGGGGGGGGGGTATGTGAACAGGCTGGATGGGGGGGGGGGGGGTATGTGAACAGGCTGGATGGGGGGGTATGTGAACAGGCTGGATGGGGGGGGGTATGTGAACAGGCTGGATGGGGGGGGTATGTGAACAGGCTGGATGGGGGGGGGGTATGTGAACAGGCTGGATGGGGGGGGGTATGTGAACAGGCTAGATGGGGGGGGGGGGTATGTGAACAGGCTAGATGGGGGGGGGGGTATGTGAACAGGCTGGATGGGGGGGGGTATGTGAACAGGCTGGATGGGGGGGTATGTGAACAGGATGGATGGGGGTTTATAGCAGGATCATATACAAGGCAGGAGGATCATTACCAGGATGGGGTACCTTAGTAGAGAATTTGGGGACATTACCCCCATAACAGTGTCAGCAGCAGATCCTCGCCCCATAACAGTGTGTCATGACCACATTTTTTGCTTAAAGTTTTATTTTCCCATTTTCCTCCTCTAAAACCAGGGTGCGTCTTATAGTCCGGTGCGTCTTATAGTCCGAAAAATACGGTAAGTATGGCATCAAATTCGTACTGACATAAAGAATAAAGTTAACACTTTATTTGTGTGGCATGACAAACAGCGTAATATTTAAAACGGAAATAAAACAGTGACAAAATTGTTTTGCTTATATTCCTTCTCATAAAAAAGTACTTTCGATTTGGGGAAAATCGATTCACCTGTGAAAAGAATTTCTCATCTGAATCCAAATTTCAGGATATTAGCCCATTTGCTCATGCTTATGAATCATCCTTCAAATCTAATCTTGAAGTTCCTACAACACCACACCAATCAGCTGTCATAAGCTTCAATAGTGGCTGAATATAAAGGTGCAAAACCATTCAATGTGTAGCGTCTGCTGTAGTGTACAGAAAAACAGCTCCTATTCACATGCTTCTCTATTCTCTAAAGCAGAAGGTACATTGGTAATCTTCTTTGCAATACCTTTCTGATATGATTCAGTTTGTCATATACAGGGCCATGTTTAGCTTCCAATCCCAGCACTTTACCCGGCTCTTCCCGATTATCCTGGTGCAGTGGCAATCAGGGAATAAGGGGTTAATCGCAGCCCACAACTACCACTAAGCCCTATATTAGTAATGGGACACATGTATAAGACCCCCCCATTACTAATCTATAAGTGAAAAGAAATTAACACAAACACCCAAAAGAAGGGAATTTTGTTTACTTACCGTAAATTCCTTTTCTTCTAGCTCCTATTGGGAGACCCAGACAATTGGGTGTATAGCTTCTGCCTCCGGAGGCCACACAAAGTATTACACTTTAAAAGTGTAACCCTCCCCTCTGCCTATACACCCTCCCGTGGATCATGGGCTCCTCAGTTTTGGTGCAAAAGCAGGAAGGAGGAAAACTTATAATTGGTCTAAGGTAAATTCAATCCGAAGGATGTTCGGAGAACTGAAAACCATGAACCAAAAGAACAATTCAACATGAACAACATGTGTACACAAAAGAACAACCAGCCCGAAGGGCACAGGGGCGGGTGCTGGGTCTCCCAATAGGAGCTAGAAGAAAAGGAATTTACGGTAAGTAAACAAAATTCCCTTCTTCTTTGTCGCTCCATTGGGAGACCCAGACAATTGGGACGTCCAAAAGCAGTCCCTGGGTGGGTAAAAGAATACCTCGATAAAAAGAGCCGAAACGGCCCCCTCTTACAGGTGGGCAACCGCCGCCTGAAGGACTCGCCTACCTAGACTGGCGTCTGCCGAAGCATAGGTATGCACCTGATAGTGTTTCGTGAAAGTGTGCAGACTAGACCAGGTAGCTGCCTGACACACCTGCTGAGCCGTAGCCCGGTGCCGCAATGCCCAGGACGCACCCACGGCTCTGGTAGAATGGGCCTTCAGCCCTGAAGGAAGCGGAAGCCCAGAAGAACGGTAGGCTTCAAGAATCGGTTCCTTGATCCACCGAGCCAAGGTTGACTTGGAAGCCTGCGAACCCCTACGCTGGCCAGCGACAAGGACAAAGAGCGCATCTGAACGGCGCAGGGGCGCCGTGCGAGACACGTAGAACCGGAGTGCCCTCACTAGATCTAATGAGTGCAAATCCTTTTCGCATTGGTGAATTGGATTAGGGCAAAATGAAGGTAAGGAGATATCCTGATTGAGATGAAAAGGAGATACCACCTTAGGGAGAAATTCCGGGACAGAACGCAGAACCACCTTATCCTGGTGAAAAACCAGGAAGGGGGCTTTGCATGACAGCGCTGCAAGCTCCGACACTCTTCGGAGTGATGTAACTGCCACTAGAAATGCCACCTTCTGGGAAAGACGTGATAAAGAGACATCCCGCAGCGGCTCGAAAGGTGGTTTCTGAAGAGCCGTTAGCACCCTGTTAAGGTCCCAGGGTTCCAGCGGACGCTTGTAAGGTGGGACTATGTGGCAAACTCCCTGCAGGAACGTGCGGACCTGCGGAAGCCTGGCCAGGCGCTTTTGAAAAAATACGGAGAGCGCCGAAACTTGTCCCTTAAGAGAGCCGAGTGACAACCCCTTGTCCATTCCGGATTGAAGGAATGAAAGAAAAGTGGGTAAGGCAAACGGCCAGGGAGTAAAACCATTATCAGAGCACCAGGATAAGAAGATCCGCCAAGATCTGTAATAGATCTTGGCGGACGTTGGTTTCCTGGCCTGCCTCATAGTGGCAATGACATCCTGAGATAATCCTGAAGACGCTAGGAGCCAGGACTCAATGGCCACACAGTCAGGTTGAGGGCCACAGAATTCAGATGGAAAAACGGCCCTTGTGACAGCAAGTCTGGGCGGTCTGGAAGCGCCCACGGTTGACCCACCGTGAGATGCCACAGATCCGGGTACCACGATCGCCTCGGCCAATCTGGAGCGACGAGAATGGCGCGACGACAGTCGGACCTGATCTTGCGTAACACTCTGGGCAGCATCGCCAGAGGAGGAAATACATAAGGCAGTCGAAACTGCGACCAATCCTGAACTAATGCGTCCGCCGCCAGAGCTCTGTGATCTTGGGACCGGGCCATGAATGCCGGGACTTTGTTGTTGTGTCGTGACGCCATGAGATCGACGTCCGGCGTTCCCCAGCGGCGACAGATCTCTCGAAACACGTCTGGGTGAAGAGACCATTCCCCCGCGTCCATGCCCTGACGACTGAGAAAATCTGCTTCCCAGTTTTCTACGCCCGGGATGTAAACTGCGGAGATCGTGGAGGCTGTGGCTTCCACCCACTGCAGAATCCGCCTGACTTCCTGGAAGGCCTGACAACAGCGCGTGCCGCCCTGGTGGTTGATGTATGCGACGGCAGTGGCGTTGTCCGACTGTATACGGATCTGTCTGCCCTCCAGCCACCGATGGAAAGCCAATAGGGCTAGATACACTGCCCTTATCTCCAGAACATTGATCTGAAGGGAGGACTCTACCGGAGTCCAGGTTCCCTGAGCCCTGTGGTGGAGGAAAACCGCTCCCCACCCTGACAGGCTCGCGTCCGTGGTGACCACAGCCCAGGTTGGGGGTAGGAAGGATTTTCCTTGCGATAGAGAATTGGGAAGGAGCCACCACTGAAGAGACGTCTTGGTTGCAAGGGACAGAGAGACGTTCCTGTCGAGGGAAGTCGACCTCCTGTCCCATTTGCGGAGAATGTCCCATTGGAGTGGCCACAGATGGAATTGCGCGAACGGCACTGCCTCCATCGCTGCCACCATCTTCCCCAGGAAGTGCATGAGGCGCCTCAAGGGGTTTGACTGACCCCGAAGAAGAGATTGCACCCCTGCCTGCAGAGAAAGCTGTTTGTCCAGCGGTAGCTTGACTACCGCTGACTGTGTATGAAACTCCATCCCGAGGTAAGTCAGTGATTGGGTCGGTGTCAACTTGGATTTTGGGAAGTTGATTATCCACCCGAACTGCTGGAGAGTCGCCAGAGCGACGGTAAGGCTGTGTTGACACGCCACCCGAGAAGGTGCCCTGACTAGGAGATCGTCTAAGTAGGGAATCACCGAGTGGCCCTGAGAGTGTAGGACCGCCACAACGGATGCCATGACTTTGGTGAACACCCGTGGGGCTGTCGCCAGGCCGAAAGGCAAAGCCACGAACTGAAGGTGTTCGTCCCCGATGGCGAAACGAAAGAAGCGTTGATGTTCGGGTGCGATCGGCACATGGAGATAAGCATCTTTGATGTCGATCGATGCTAGGAAGTCTCCTTGTGACATCGAGGCGATGACCGAGCGGAGAGATTCCATCCGAAACCGTCTGGTGCTCACATGTCTGTTGAGTAGTTTGAGGTCCAGAACGGGACGGAATGATCCGTCCTTCTTTGGCACCACGAACAAGTTGGAGTAAAAGCCGCGACCATGTTCCTGAGGGGGAACAGGGATCACAACTCCTTCTGTCTTCAGAGCGTCCACTGCCTGAAAAAGTGCGTCGGCCCGAGCGGGGGGCGGAGAGGTTCTGAAGAAACGAGTCGGAGGACGAGAGCTGAACTCTATCCTGTAATCGTGAGACAGAATGTCTCTCACCCATCGGTCTTGAACATGTGGCCACCAGGCGTCGCAAAAGCGGGAGAGCCTGCCACCGACCGAGGATGCGGTTCGGGGATGCAGAGAGTCATGAGGAGGCCGCCTTGGAGGCAGTGCCTCCGGCGGCCTTTTGGGGGCGTGACTTAGACCGCCACGCATAGGAGTTCCTCTGGCCTTTCTCCGGCCTGCTGGACGAAGCGGATTGGGACTTGGCGGAGGGACGAAAGGACCGGAACCTCGATTGAATTTTCCGTTGCTGAGGTCTCTTAGGTTTGGACTGGGGTAAGGAGGAGTCCTTTCCCTTGGATTCCTTAATAATCTCATCCAATCGTTCGCGAAACAATCGGTCGCCAGAAAACGGCAAACCGGTTAAGAACCTCTTGGAGGCCGAGTCTGCCTTCCATTCGCGCAGCCACATGGACCTGCGGACTGCCACAGAATTAGCGGATGCCACCGCTGTATGGCTAGCAGAGTCTAGGACTGCGTTCATGGCGTAGGAAGAAAAAGCTGACGCTTGAGAAGTCAGAGACGCAACCTGCGGAGCAGAGTTACGTGTGACTGCATTAATCTCAGCCAGACAAGCTGAGATAGCTTGGAGTGCCCACACGGCTGCAAAGGCCGGGGCAAAAGACGCGCCCGTGGCTTCATAGATGGATTTCACCAGGAGCTCTATCTGCCTGTCAGTGGCATCTTTTAGCGATGAACCATCTGCAACCGATACCACAGATCTAGCCGCCAATCTAGAGACTGGAGGATCCACCTTGGGACACTGAGCCCAACCCTTAACTACGTCAGAGGGGAAGGGGTAACGTGTGTCAGTAAGGCGCTTAGTAAAGCGCTTGTCCGGAACCGCTCTGGGCTTCTGGACAGCATCTCTGAAGTTAGAGTGATCGAAAAACGCACTCCGTGTACGTTTGGGGAACCGAAACTGGTGTTTTTTTCCTGCTGAGAAGCCGACTCCTCTACAGGTGGAGGCGGGGGAGACAGATCTAACACCTGGTTGATGGACGAGATAAGATCATTTACTAAGGCGTCCCCTTCAGGTGTATCAAGATTGAGGGCAACGTCAGGTTCAGAGCCCTGAGCTGCGACGTCCGCCTCGTCCTCCAGAGAGTCCTCAAGCTGGGAACCCGAGCAGCGTGAAGAAGTCGGGGAAGATTCCCAGCGAGCCCGCTTAGCCGGTCTGGGACTGTGGTCCGGGCAGGAGTCCTCCGCGTGGGACCTAGGGCCCAATCTGGGAGCGCGCTGCGGCGCGGACCGAGAGGGGCCTGGAGGCGACGATCCAACAGGGACCGGGGCCTGTGTAAGGACCGGTCTGGACTGCAAAGCTTCTAGCAGCTTGGCAGACCATTTGTCCATAGACTGAGCCATGGATTGTGAAAGTGACTCAGAGAGTTTCTCAGCAAAAACGGCAAACTCTGTCCCTGCCGCCTGGACAGGGGGAGCAGGGGGGTCTACCTGAGCCGAGGGGCCCACTAGTGACCGAGGCTCCGGCTGAGCAAGCGAAACAGGGGTCGAGCATTGCTCACAGTGAGGGTAGGTGGAACCCGCAGGTAACATAGCCCCACAAGAGGTACAGGTCGCAAAAAAACCCTGTGTCTTAGCACCTTTGCTCCTTGTGGACGACATGCTGTTGTCTCCTAGGAGAGTGATCACTGAGGGTATATGGGAAGGGGTATACAGCCCGACCGAACAGAAATATGTATATAAATACGTATCTATTCCGGCACCCTAGGGGGGACCAGCACCGGGTGACTGGTGTGGCTTACCGACCGCTAAAAAGCGGAGTGTGTGTCCTCCAGATTCCCTGCCTTAGGTCTCCCAGAGCTGCAGAGCTCTTCCCTGATAATCCTCCACCGGCAGAATGCCAAAAACATGGCTGCCGGAACTCTCAGGGGAGGAGTGGAGCCGTGGGCGGTGCTAGAAAAAGTGCGGGAATCTGGGGTCCCCACAGTGATCAGTGAGGGGGGAGGAAACATACAGGATGCTCCGGCCCTCACATCCGACGTCAGGTCGGCAGTCCCGCCCTTACCCCTGACAGGCAGGCCCGGGGGCGGGATTTTTGCTACTAGGCCGCGATGAAGCCGGGGACTAAATTTAATACCGCGGCCGACAAGCAGGCGCGGTCGGCGCGGAAGTCCGCCGGTCTTCACAAATCAGCAGCTGCTGCAGCGTCCGGGAAGAAGGCGCTCCATGCACAGTCCCCATTGGGACACAGAGTACCTTATAGATGCAGGGCCCGGTCCCTGAGGATGAATAGACTCCTGTCCGGCAGATTCCCACAGGGGCTGCGGAGGGAGCCCGGTCCCAGTGAATGGATGACCGGTCAGGATCCCACTTCTCCCAGAGCCACTAAGGGATGGTGAAGGAAAACGGCATGAGGCTCCGGCCTTTGTACCCGCAATGGGTACCTCAACCTTAACAGCACCGCCGACATAGTGGGGTGAGAAGGGAACATTCCGGGGGCCCCGTGGGGGTCCTCTTTTCTTCCAACCGATATAACTAATCTGAGAATGCATGAGTGGATGTGTGCCTCCTTCCACACAAAGCATAAAACTGAGGAGCCCGTGATCCACGGGAGGGTGTATAGGCAGAGGGGAGGGGTTACACTTTTAAAGTGTAATACTTTGTGTGGCCTCCGGAGGCAGAAGCTATACACCCAATTGTCTGGGTCTCCCAATGGAGCGACAAAGAAATGTTTTATTTGAAATAAAAGACAAAAAAGCACTCTTTCACCACTTTATTAACCCCAAAACATCACTGCAGTTCTGACGTAATCCACATGAGGTCCCGCGACGATTTCAGCTCTGCTACATATCTGAATTCACACAGAGTGGCCATAGAACATGACCACCCCTGAGTCACAGAAATGAGCAGTGACGTCACTCAGGTGATTTGCGGTCACTGCTAGAGGACCACGGGAAACTCCTGCTTTGACAACAAATCACCTGAGTAACGTCACCGTTGACCGCGTAGCTCAGTCAGTCTGTCTGAACCTCACAACAGGCGGTCATGTTCTATGGCTGCTCAGTGTGAATTCAGATATGTAGCAGAGCTGGAATCATTGTGGGACCTCGTGTGGATTACGTTGGACCTGCAGCGGTGTTTTAAGGTTAATAAAGTAATGAAAGAGGGTGCTTTTTTGTCTTTTATTTCAAATAAAGGATTTTTGGGTGTTTTGTGTTTATTTTCACTTACAGATTAGGACTTGGGTTGGGTATTCAGATTACAAGTAAGGAATGACCACAATTTCCACCTGGTAGTCTACAGAAGAGTAAGTGGTCTTTCCACCCACAGGATTTCACCAAGAAAGATGGCTGCTGGTTCTCAGTGTCAGCGTTATGAATCCAAAATAATTTCATATATTTTTGGGCCAGGACAAGAAATGTCACTTCCTTTTGGATGACGAATAGTGACTTATCATATAACAAAACAATATTCACTTGTCTTGTTCTGAACCTCTGCTCTGATTAATTGGCAATGGACCTTTAAACCTCAAGAACAATAACAACTGAGGGAATGCAGGTTTTTATTTCAAGGTGCTTTTATGTATTTCACAATAGCGTATTATTACTTATTGTTCACAGTATCAGATGATGAAGGTGTTTTACAATTATATATCCAGTATTTGAGCATAGAGGATCTAGAGAATGTAAAAAAACAAACATGTTGGCAATAACCTGAAATCATTGTGGCTGATAGCAGTGAGCAACAATAACCCTTGTAGCTCTCCAAGAGATTGTCTTTTATCTAAGGCTAAATTCACATCTGCGCTTGTATTTCTGAGTTTCTGTTGAGAAAACTCAATAGAAAATGGGATATCATGGTATACCAGCCTCCATGCAGGCTCTGATGTAGAAGTACTAAGAAAGCTGTTTTATGTGATCCAACCCAAGGCAAAGCAACAGAAAATGTTCACACTAAAGCCGGGGTGCACATATCACATGGCCACTCCAAAACATTGACTTTGTTGTCCTTAAGCCATTTTGTAACTAGTTTGGCAGTATGCTTTTGGTCATTGTATATTTGGAAGACCCATTTCTGCCCAAGCTTTAAGTTCCTGGCTGATGTTTTGAGATGTTCTTCAGTATTGCCATATAATCTTCTTTCATCATGATGTCATCTATTTTGTGATGTGCATCAGTCCCTCCTGCAGCAAATCAACCCCACATGATGCTGCCACCCTCATGTTTCACAGTTGGGATGGTGTTCTTAGGCTTTAAAACGTCTCCCTTTTTCCTCCAAACGTAACGATGGTCATTATGGCCAAACAGTTCAATTTTAGTTTTGTCAGATCACAGGACATGTCTCCAAAAATTAAGGTCTTTGTTCCTGTGTGCATTTGCAAATATTAGTATGGATTTTTTATGTTTCTTTTGGAGTAACAGCTTCTTCCTGGCAGAGTGGCCTTTCAGCTCATGTTGATATAATACTCATTTCACCGTGGATAATGACACCATCTTACCAGCTTCCGCCGGCATCTTTACAAGGTCTTTTGTTTTTGTTCTTGGGTTGATATACCCATGTCTCACCAAAACTCGTTTATCTCTGGTACACAGAACCCGTCTCCTTCCTGAGCGGTATGATGGCTGAACATTCCCATCTTGTTTATACTTGCGTATCATTGTTTGTAATGATGAGCAAGCCACCTTCAGGTATCTGAAATTGCGCCCAAGGATGAACCGGACTTGTGCAAATCCACAATTCTCTCCCTGAGATCTTAGCTAATTTCGTTTGACTTTCCCATGATGCTACAGAAAGTAGTGTATTTCAGGTGTGCATTAAAATACAATCGACAGGTGTCTCTAATGAACTCAGATGCTGTTAATAAACCAATCAGAAGCTTCCAAAGACATGACATCATCAGGTTTATTCTGATTTCATGTCATATAGTGAGAAAAACCTGCAGATGTGTATTTTTAGATAGTGTATATAAACTTCTGGTTTCAACTGTAACACTGGGGAACACAATTTTCATTGAGTTAGATCTAAAACTTGTTTCTGACTAACTTTTAACTGCTTCCCGACATTTCACATAAATTTACTTCATGGTCGGGAAGAGGTTCCCATAAAATTATGTAAATCTATGTCATGGTGACTGCACGGGCACAGGGGCTTTGCATGCGCGATTGACGCAGGTAGCTCAGCCCAAGTTATAGCTAAGCTCCAGCTGTCATAGCCAAGGTTGGTGCCCACACTGCTCCTGGCTGTTTAACCGCCTAAATGCCACTATCAATAGTGATTGCAGCATTTAGGAGGCTGCGAGAGCGATTGCCAACCGATCAGGACCCCAGCAACGTGATCACGGCGGCTTGATCATTCCCATGGAAAATTGCAAGCCTGCTAGACCATATAAATATAAAAGTCAAATGGCGCTCCTTCCCTTTCCGAGCCCTACCATGCACCCAAACAGTAGTTTTCCACCACATATTGGGTATCAGCATATTCAGGAGAAATTGTATGGTGCATTTTCTCTTACTACCCTTGTGAAAATGCAAACATTTCAGGTTAAAGTAACATTTTTGTGGAAAAAACTAAAATTTTAATCTTTTCCTTACACATTGCTTTTCCTGTAAGGTTAACAAACTTCTTGCATGTGGTTTTGAGCAGTTTGAGGGGTGCAGTTTTTAGAATGGTGTCACTTTTGGGTATTTTCTGTCAAATAGGCCTCTCAAAGTCATTTTAAATGTGATGTAGTTGCAAGAAAACATGTTTTTGTAAATTTTGTTGGAAAAATGATAGAAAGCTGATAAACTTTCAACCCTTGTAACTTCGTAACAAGAAAAAAATATTTTAAAAATGGTGCTAGTGTAAAGTAGACACGTGGTAAATGTTATTTATTAACTATTTTGTGAGACATAATTCTGATGTAAGGGCATTAAAATTCAAAGTATAAGAATTGGGAAATTTGTATTTTTTTGCCAAATTTCTGATATTTTTACAACTAAACACTATTATCCTACGTTTACCACTAACATGAAGTACAATCTAATATATAAAGCTGAATGTGTGTGTGTGTGTGTGTGTGTGTGTGTGTGTGTGTGTGTGTATGTATGTAGTATGTATATGTATGGATAGAGACAGACGCAGACAGGGAAAGAGACAGACACAAAGAGACAGACACAGGGAAAGAGGAAAAGAGACAGAGAGGGAAATAGATAGAGACAGTCAGAGACAGACAGGGAAAGAGACAGACAGACAAAGAGAGAGAGACAGAGAGATATATACAGAGGGGGAGACAGACATTATAATTACATTTCTATCTATTTGTTTTGTGGTTTTTGTGTGCAGAATACATTTTTGTTAATACATTCTATTTTGTTAACAGCAGTCATTAACCCGGGCAAAGCCGGGTAGTACAGCTAGTATATCAATAAAAAAACAGACTGAGTAAATAACTCTGGAACACTTCAATGGATCTCAGTGATTCTCATAGTGTGACACAGGTCAGAATTGAATACATTTGCCTGATCAGGAAGGTAAAAACAGGCTTAGGGTAAAGAGGTTAAATTCTGAATCCAAAAGTGACCCAAGTTTTTCTTTATCAAAACAACTTTTTAAACTACAGAATACCCTCCATTTGTCTCCAAAATCATACAAAATGTACATATAATGGAAAATAATTCAAAAAATAACATGAATGTAATGTTTATTTAAAGCATTTTTTATTCATGTAAAGGATACTGTATATTGTTACTGTGTTACATTGTGAGTAACTAGTAAAGTTAGATAAAAAAAAAATTACACTTAAACCTTTTCCTGGAATGTTCAACCTCTGGAGAATGTCACCTGATGCTCCAAAAATAGTCAGCCATTATATGTACATCCCATCTACCCTGATACTGTCCCTCAATGACCTTAATTTCTTGGTAGATTTGCTCATCGCTGACTGCACCAAGGTTTTCAGGGAAGTTAATACAGAAAATGCACCTTCATGCTCAAGTTACAACAAAGAGTTTCTGGCCAATTTTGGTGCAATTGTTTGCTTGTGTATTTCCTAGAAAGTCCTTGACAAGGTCTTTAAAAGACAACCAATAGGGATGAGCAAGCACGAACGGTAAAGTTCGTACTAGACACCTGGTGTCCAGGGGTCAAATTCGAACATAGACTTTTCAAAGAAGCCCATGTGCTGTTCATGTGCTAAAAGTTTGTTGAAAGGCTGCTGCACAGCCATTCAACAAGCTTTTCGGCATGGTGAAAATACTTGTACACTGCTGTAAACTGAGAACAAGCACGGTAAAGCAGATTATTGCAGGCTGCAGCACTCAGCTGTCTGCTTTACCTTGGCTGATTATCAAAATAGAGGGGCTCCCAAGCCGTTTTTTTTTTCTTTTTCAATGGTGTGGGGTCCCCCCCTATTTTGATAACCAGCTAATGTAAAGCAGACTATTCAGGGCTGGTATTATCAGGCTAGACGTCCCATGGTTATTTGGCCCTACCCAGCCTTAAAATAGCAGCCTATAGCCCACCCTGATGTGGCCTATAAGTTAAATGCGCCAATTCTGGTGCTTTTCCCAACTCTTCCAGATTGTCCTGCTGTGGTGGCAATCGGGGTAATACTTTTCTGTGAATTGACACCTGGCATCAAGTCCAGGGGGTTAGTAACATATGGGTGTCTATCAAACACCCCATTACTAACCACTTAAGTGTACAATTAAAAAAAATATACACACATAGGAAACAAATAGTTTATTTGAATAAAGACACCCCTACAGTCCCTTATTTATCAATTTAAAAAAAAAAAAAATCCTCGAAGTTCTGATGTAATCCAATGGTGTAATGTCTCACGATGTCACTCTCGCTCAGTGGCAGGTACGGAATTTCTCACACGTACTGTAAAATACAGAAGCAGAGCATGATCCCCTCCTTTTGGAAACTGGGTCGCAGGTTAGTATTCCAACATAATAACGACCCCGAACATACTTCCAAGACGACCACTGCCTTGTTAAAGAAATTTAGGGTAAAGATGCTGGACTGGGCAAGCATGACTCCAGACCTAAACCCTATTAAGCATCATAGGGCATCAAACGGAAGGTGGAGGTGCGAAAGGTGTGTAACATCCACCAGCTCCATGATGTCGTCATGGTGGAGTGGACAAGGATTCCAGTGGCGACCTATCAAGCTCTAGTGAGCTCCATGCCCAAGAGAGATACTTGAAAATAATGGTCGCCACAAAAAATAGACACTTTGGACACAATTTGGTCATTTTCACTTAGAGGTGTACTAACTTTGGTTGTCAGCGGTTTTGACATTAATGGCTGTGTGTTGGGTTCTTTTAGAAGAAACACTAAATTTACAGTGTTATACAAGCTGCGCACCGACTACTGTACGTTGCAACAAAGTGTCATATCTTCAGTTTTGTCCCATGAAAAGATATAACAGATTTACAAAAATGCGAGGGGTGTACTCACTTTTGTGACATACTGTAGCTGATGGTAGACTGAGATACTCTATTTTATATTTATTGTTTTTATATCCTGAAGTTTTCATTATACAAACGTAAAAGTCACTGGAATGATCTTTTGGCTCTCGCCAAATCACAGGTACTCTTAGGGCCGCTTTACACGCTACGACATCGCTAGCAATTGCTAGCGATGTCGAGAGCGATAACACCCGCCCCCGTCGTACGGCCGATATGTGGTGATCGCTGCCGTAGGAGACATTATCGCTACGGCAGCGTCACACGAACATACTTGTTCAGCGACGTCGCTGTGACTGCCGAACAATGCCTCCCTCAAGGGGACAGTTCGTTCGGCGTCACCGCGACGTCACTAAGCGGCCGGCCAATAGAAGCGGAGGGGCAGAGATGAGCGGGACGTAACATCCCGCCCACCTCCTTCCTTCCTCATTGCCGGCGGACACAGGTAAGGTGAGGTTCCTCGTTCCTGTGGTGTCACACATAGCGATGTGTGCTGCCGCAGGAACGACGAACAACATCGTACCTGCAGCTGCAACAATAATTGGGAATGGACCCTCATGTCACCGATTAGCGATTTTGAACGTTTTTGCAACGATTCAAAATCGCTCATAGGTGTCACACGCAACGACATCGCTAATGTGGCCGGATGTGCGTCACAAATTCCGTGACCCCAACGACATCGCTTTAACGAAAATTTCAATAAACAAAACAGTACCTGCACACGACTGTTGTGTACGTTGAAAACGGTTTACTTATCATAACAAATGGGAATTATGGATGTTCAAAAAAAACAAAGATATTCTCACATTTATTGGGAGGCTAAATGAAAACTAAATTTACCTTAGTGAACCGTGTAAACCGGCACTTTTGAAACACTACTTATATTTTTCATGGAATTCATGAAAATGGGATATATAGCTATAGCGCAAAAACTTGATGTGATAAAGAAATTATAAGATCAGATTTGAATTCAGCACCACCCTCAAATTAGTCTAAAACTGTTCTTAAAGTCCATGCCAGAAAATGTATTTATTTAGTTTTTCTTGTAGACCAGTGTAATCAAATGAAAAATGCACAGGTAAAGCAGCAATTCCGGGCTACAACCTTATCCTTTTCCTAACCTTGCACATCTTTAAGCAGAAAAAAAAAATAAATTTCAGTGTCATGGGCTTTTTCCAGTACTGGTCACATGGACGTTACATACGCACACTCTGACAGCAGATGGACAACACACGGATGTACAAAACGGACCTTGCAACACGTGAGTTTTCTACATAGACAAGTGAAGAAGCCCTAAGCTGAAGCAAGCAAGCTGCAAGGCTTAAAACATACAATTCAAGGATGACTGTCTTGTCAAGGTCCGGTCTGTTGTTCATTTGCTGTGTTTGTTTAATCTGCATTTATCATTGCTCGGACCACAATGTCACACACATGGCAGTCCGACACGCTCCTTCTCTGATTGACAACTTACTGTCAATCGGGGACAGCTGTCTCAGCTCTGCTGCATGGCTAAATCTAAAAATTCTGATTATATCAGATTCGCTGCACCCAATAATCTAAGTAACACATCGTTGCATTCAGAATCTCTTTGCCTACATTATCCTCTTAGATGAGGTAGTAAAATCCTGCTGACAGATTCCCTTTAAATGTTACTGTACATCCAATCTGCCTTAGCCATGTAAAAAGAAATGAAAAACATTGTAAACAGCTTTAAATCCTTGGAGAGTGAATTAATGCATCCACCCAGTGATGCACTACACAAAGGAGCAATTCCACTTGCAAGGAGGTTGTTTTATCTGGTGTGTCAGTATTAGCTCTTTAGAATATACTGAAAAAGGACAAATCCTCTAAACAACACTATTACCCATGTATGGGTTAAATAAGTAGAGGTGTAACTGAGAATTTGTGGAGGAAAAAAAGCAGATGTTTGAACCAATTACATCCAATACCTGGAATCGGCAGCTATATTCCCTTTCCCGGTCCTAATAAACTTCAGCTGTAGAACATGAAATAGCATTACAGGGTGAGCTGGAGATTTATGTTGTTAAGCAGAAATAAACAATGCAAATCGGAGTTTAAAAAAAACATCTTGTGGAAATAGCATGAATCTTGTTAGGTTGCATAAATACAGACAAACTTGGTTCAACAATTCTTAAGACTTAGCTGCTTGACTTGGGAAAAATGGAAATATCTGGCCAACCAATGCTACCTTTTTGACCTATGGTATTTGGACAATTGCACTATATCAATTATGTATCGTTTAATTATAACCCCTCAATAACAAGTCATGACCTAGTGCATGCATCCGGGTCTAGCAGGTGATGGTAGTGATTATTGATGAGATATCTAGACAGAAGGTGGAGAAAGGGGTTGAGCTCTGTTTCTAGGTCCTCCCTTTGCCTATAGCTCCTTCCCCTTCCCGCCATCATAGAATCTCCTCAGTAGTAGCTCTCATATCCTATCTCAGTAATGGGAAAGTCTTCACTGAATACAGACTTGACCTCCAGAATTAAGAATTTTGATAATGACTGATCAATTGTGGTAGAAAAAGAAGCAGATTTCTCTAAGATATATTACAAAGATGCTTATTTTCATGTGTACTATTGATTTAGCAAATTAACATTAAAACAACAGTTACGCTTAAACAAATTTAGATGTGTGTCCAACCTAACAGGTCAATTAATGAATTATGACGTATCTGTGTTTCTATGGTTTCAGTACATCTCAGTAATCATTAGAATACTCCTATTTAATGTATTTTATCATACGAAAGACTTTAAAAGACTTCCCCAAAAATGTAATAAAATCGCAACTCATCCTAGTAACGCGTCAGTGTAAAGGAACACTGCTCCCGAGTCCTGTGTCTCAACTGTCAGAAGCCCAGCATTGTAAGCAAACATAGCAAAGCTGCTGAAGAAGTGTGGGATAAAAAAGTAAATAAATCTCATCCTTGACTGACTGAGCATGGAGAACTTATCCCGGAGAACAAAATCCCTGGTGCTCAGTCAGCAGGAGCGATTAATTTCTTCTGATGTCACATACTGGCTTTCTGGCAGTTGAGACAGGTTTCGGGGGACTGTGCTTCTTCAGGTTTTTGACTTTCCTGGCACATGACTAGGACGAACTGCCCTTTGAATTACGTGATGAGGGAAATATAAATGACATTCTTGGAAAACCCCTTTAAGAATAGAACTTTCAGAGACTACATGTACACATCAACTTGGTTTTGCGTTTCTTTATTTTTTCTAGTGGACATGATATAAAAACAGAAAATAAATGGCAGTAACCAAAGTGGTCATTCAGCATTATTATTTATCTTTCTCTTCATTTGTATAGTACATCAAGTAAAAGGTGGTGCAGGTATTTCTTTCACTGGTCCGTTTGTTGTTATATTATCAGCTCCGTCCCCATCCATTCTTACATCACCTGACCCAAATTCTGTGGATGTCAGTCTCCCTATACATGCCTGAGACTCGTACCAAGGCTCCCAGAGAAATGCATAGAAAGACCAATTTCCATTCCACACAGATGACGCTACATAATTTGGATAGTCGTGCTTTTTCTAAGAGTGCCCATTCACATTGGATAAAAATTGATGGAACCCGTGGATTTTGACCACCATCTAATATGTCAGGAAAAATAAGGATTTGGAGGTTGAAATTCATTGTCCTGATCCCCTTCTTCTGTGGGCGGAAAAGCCCCTTCTCATAGTGAACATACAAATGAGAACACAGTTACACTGGGCTCAGCTCAGTGTTCCTGTGTATGATTGAGTCATTTGGTCGACAGACATCTAATGTGTATACCCAATTTAACACTAGAAGTCCCAGAGAGGGGTCATTTGACATTTCTACAATTGGAACCCTATGGAGCTCGAAATTCCTGGGAATTCTAGTGTTAAAGGCGTTGTCCACTACTAAGGACAACAACTTTTGATTCCACTCATTTTCCCCAATTAAAATAAAAGACCCTGTACTCACCTCCTATTCTGGCGCCGTTTCAATTCTGTCAGTAACTGCGGTTTGGGGCTCACGTGACATTATGACATCATGCGAGCCCCGTGTCCAATCACTGCTGGCTTCTCATTCCACACCTTCGGACCAAATGAGCAATCAACAGTGAGTGAGTGGCCGCTGCAGCGTCACTTCCTGTTGATTAACTCATTTGATCCAAAGGCAGAGAGCAAGAAGCCAGTGGTGATTGGACGCGGGGCTCCCATGATGTCACGATGTCATGTGAGTCCCAAATTGCAGTTACTGACCGCGCTCGATCGGCACCAGAACGGGAATTGAGTACAGGGTCTTTTATTTGAACTAGTAGTGGACAATCCATTTAAGTCTAGTTGATATTATTTATCATCCACATTAGATAGGGAGGTCCCAAAGTCAAAATTTTCCCATTTGCCGTACACTTTTTAGGGTATCCATGTCACAATATTTGCTGTGTTGCCCTCAAATACTGTTTAAATATATGAACTCTCAACATACATTATGCTTTATAAAATTATACATTTGTTGTTTTATTTGGAAATGATCTCTGTTGACAGAGATTGTATTAATGCCTAGATAAAGAGGTTGGACACCTCCAACATATTAAATAAATGGAGTAGGTAAAAAAAATCTTGTCAATTCATATGCATAGAATACAATAGATGTGTCCTGGGAGTAGTTTTACTGTTCCACTTCCACCCTTGCAGACCCTTGAGTTGGTGATGGGTTAATTGAACAGTACAAAGTATGGGCCATATCTTTAGTCCCGGGAGTTTAGTTCACAGACACCAGAGAGGACTGCAATGTGGTCACTGATGCCTCTTACTTTTGTCCAAGCTGAGACAACTGGAAGGGGAGAAAGGAAAAAAACATCAAATTAATAAAAAGTAACGTGTACGTGCTATAGAGAAGGAAAAGTTATGTAAAAGCAGTACTGTGAGACTAAATATTAACACATGTGCAGAGAACGGGATGAAAAATTACTTATTCTGTCTGAGAAGTCAACTTCAACAAGACGTTCCCAAGATTCCACTGTTTTAGCCTTTGTTCTTAGAGGCCACATATTGACGTGTGTGGGTAAAAATACATTAAAACTTCTGGATAGTAATTCATCTTACTTTATTGTGCAGTATTGTGGCATTAAAGATTAGAAGGTTTCACATACACGGTATCAAGCATAGACCTGCATATATATCATAAGAAAGATGATGCACTCTTGCGCCCTTATTTGAAGCCCATGGTAAATATTTCCCATTGTGTTTGTGCCATGTCTTTATGGGGTGCCTGCACTGTCCACAAGTGTAGGGCTGCTTTAGCACAATATACAGTACGAATGTACCAGAACAAGTAGACCCTGTTCACAACTCGTTTTTCTCGCTTTCCTGTTACCATACAAGCTGTGAAAAGTTCCAACTCGTACATCAACCAGGGGCTGTGATGGATGCCTTACAGTGTCATCTGATTGATGTTCAAGAAATCGCTTGGTTTATTAGTGTGTACACAGGCAAGTGTCTTAAAGCAATGTTTCTACCCTCAGTGGACTTACAGGCACAGTCACCTGTGCCTCTAAGTTACTAACTGGTAATCAGATTAGAGATGGCTATTTGTTATGGCAATGAACTGTGTTAGGTATTAAATTTAGGGCGATATTCCACCTTAGTTTATCCACGGTGGGAGTGAAGATATACCTCTTATGGGGCCCGGAGGTACGTAACCACGTCTTGTAGTACTATGGTGTATGGGTGGGTGCCCAGTTGGAACACAGAAATGATGCACCTTCAGTGGTGACGCAAATGAGAGTGCACACTCCCACTAAAGTCACCACTAAAGGTGCATTGTTAACATTAGACGACTGCGTTGTGTGTATTCGCCCTCACTCACATTAACTAGATAATTTTCTCTGACAAGTTAATTTCATTGCAAATCAAAAAAGTCCATGGAGCCTCTATTAAGACAAAACAATCACTGATCTCGGGGAGACCAACCAGAGAAAACACTGCCGGCAGCCAACGAGGGCACTCAATACAGTGAAATCATAGGTGCATTGCCCCCTGGGAAATATGCAAATCAAAACGTCCGTGGAGCCTCTGTTAGGAGTCTCGACACGGAGAATAGCCAGATATCCCTCCGGGAAGGACCTAGCCAAGGAGTGGCTCTTTTTCGGAAACCACCATAACCACCATATTAAGTGGCCCTTTTAGTCAATATCCAACTCTTTGACAAGTTTAAAGATATGACAAGAGAAATACCAAGGCCAGGTATCCATCCACAGACAGCTGTTTCAGTGTATTGCCCCACATCTGTGTGGAGTAGGATTCTGGCTAGGTGGGAGCAATGCCTAGTAGACCAACAAGACAAAACAATCACTGATCTTGAGGAGACCAGCCAGAGAAAACACCGCCGGCAGCCAACGAGGGCGCTCAATACAGTGAAATCCTAGGTGCATTGCCCCCTGGGAAATATGCAAATAAAAAAAAGTCCGTGGAGCCTCTGTTAGGAGTCTCAACACAGATACTAGCCAGATATCCCTCCTGGAAGGACCTAGCCAAGGATTGGCTCTTTTTAGGAGACCACCATAACCACCATATTAAGTGGCCCTTTTAGTCAATATCCAACTCTTAACGAGTTTAAAGATATGACAAGGGCAATGTACCTAGAATTTCACTGTGTTGAGCGCCTTTGCTGGCTGCTGGCAGTGTTTTCTCTGGCTGGTCTCCCCGAGATCAGTGATTGATTTGTCAAGTTAATTTCATTGTCAGACAGACATTGGTACCAGAACATTTAAACACAGCAACAAAGGCATGTAAATAGAAACATTTGTGTTCATCACCTTGTCCTAGAGAGACTAATTACTCCTTACCCAGTATAGAATGCATGTCCTTGAAAAAGACTCACTGAGGGTCGAAACACATGGACTGATGCTTTAAGACACATGCCTGTGTATACACTAATAAACCAAACAATTTCTTGAACATCAATCATTTTTCATTCTTTGGTGTGCCGAAGCTTTTCTTACTACTTTGGACTGATTTTAGCTTCTAGACACCCGCTCCTATAATAGTTGAGCCAGTTTTAACCTCTTCGTTGATTTTACAGTGTCAGCTGTCACTCCTATGATATGATATTATATGATATTATACATTTAAAACAAACAGTGATTGAAAAATGCATGACCTCTCAGTCTAAAGATTATCTATTTTCGGATGCAATACAGTTGACATCTGTCATCTGTAGACTGCCATGCTAAATAAAATTAAACTTTCACAGTATATGTTTTTCTTATTGAACTCCATGGGTGGAACAGCACTAGTTAGTATGGCACTTTTTTGCTTCTGTCTGACAATGGGACAGGCCATCACAAAAACCAGGTGACCTTCAATAACCTCAGCTAGCAAGCGAGTGCCATAGCTTAATCTCCAACACTTCAAAATCTCATGGCATTGGTTGTCAGTCTTTCTATATAAGAGGTGTGAATATTTCTTTATATAAGCAATATACCGTACAATATGCAGGTTGTACTTGTAAAGTCGAACCTGGACTTCTGGAAAAGAAGGCACTTGTTACATTACCTGCTTAACAAACTGTGCAGCATTGAACAGCTCGGTGCAGCCATAGAGAATGTGCTTTGCTTGTTTGGTCTGGTAAGAGAAAACAGAAAGGAAGGCAGTTTAACAGAGAGAGGAAATGCACAGGCTGAAATATGGAAGAAGGAGACAGCAAAGGTCCTACAAGTATAAAAATATTGGGACCCACCGGTCACGTTTGTCTCTCTGTTTTTAGAGACTAGTGACAGTCTTTGGACTGGAGCCTCTCATCTGGCTCTCTATATTTAAATGTTTTTTTGTTTCTGTTAATACTGAAATGGTTAAATATCAGTTCTTCTCTTGCAGCTTTTCCAAGCAGTTCCTTGCTGAGTGTTTCAGCTGCACTTATTTTGTAGTCACGCCCTTCAGGTTTAAATAGTAGTGTTACCCAGCAATCCCTGCTGAAGATACAAACTCATTTGGTCACTGACCGCCTTAGAGGAAGGTTCTGCTGAGAAAGTTTACTGCTCTCAGGCTTTATCCTTTTTGTTGCTTTTCCTCCCTGTTTGTCATACCTTACCTTGTGTCTGGTTAGTGCAGCGGTGGGGTCTAGTGTACCTCTCCTACCCTCCACTAGTCAGGGCACCTATAGGGTCTTCTCAGGGTCTCAGGTTCCTGCTCGACGACAGTTGCGGAGACTGTATAGGGACTGACTAGGAGAATAGGAACAGCTGCAGGTGAGTATAGGTGGTGTCCCAGCGCCCCCTCTCACTAGTTACAGGGCCCCCTTGGTTATTGTGTTCCCTGCTGTCTCATTTGTTAGTTGTGTTTTGTTGCGCGTCAGACGCACGTAGGTCTGAAAGCTCCAGCCACACTTGTCTTACCCAGCAAGCATAACATTACACTAAATTCAGGTTTCCCATTCAGTCTCATTGGCACAGGTATATAAAATCTAGTACTATGCCGTGTTGTCTGCCTTTGATAACATTTGTGAAAGATGTACTTGGTCAAAAGAGTTCACTGATATCAGTGAAGTCCTATTACAGGATGTCACCAATGGAAAGAGTTATAAAGCTTTACTGTAATATATATTCCACAATCACCTGTAAGTGATATTATTGAAACATGGAATGATTTAAGAAGCAAAGCATCTGGGCCACAAAGTGAGGAGCACAGTGCATAATAGTAATCCACCCTCTGCTGACTCGATACCTGTAGACTTCATATCTCCTCCGGCATTAACAGCAGCACAAAATAAGGCATGGGCTTTAATAGTTGAGCAGGCTAAAGCAAAGCTTACATCACCAAGCAAAATGCCATGAGTGGTATAAAGCAGCAGCCACTGGACTGGCTGGTGATGTTGCCAAAGAGAGAATGGGAGGGAGGGGAGCAGAAATGTCTGTATAGAAATCAATAGGCTACAGGTAATAGGTGGCTAGTATGTTAAGAGTTAACCTCTCTTGTGGAAGTTAGTTACTATCCACACACTCTCTGGCTCTAGAAGCCGGACTTCCATGGAAAAAAAGTTGCACATTATAAAAGACCAAGGGGGCGATTCCAAAAGACTGGCATAGTGCACACCAGTCTTTACGAAGCACTCGCTGAAGTACACTGACCCAATTTATTAGCATTATTATCAGTCACGTCAGGTACCCAGTGTGCGCCACCTCCAGAAATGTACGCTGGCGTTGTGGGGCCTATAAGCTGCGGCACCACCAGTGGGCTCTTATATACAGCATTCTAACATGCTGTATATAAGAGCCCAGACCGCTGTGTAGAAAAAGCAAGTCAAAGGCAAACTTGCTTTTTCCTGCTGTCTAATAAATTAAAGGGAACCAATCACCAGGATTTTCGCATATAAGCTAAAGCCAGTGCTATACTGGCACTATCAGGCTGATTCTATACATACCTGTAGTGGTCAGCTAGGATGTATAGGTTTGAAATTCAAGAAAGTGAAGTTTGTAAAATCAGCAGCTTCTTGAGTGACAGTTGCACCGGAGCAGATAATATATTCATAGTTATCACCTCCCCCTGTTAGAAATAGCATAAGCATTATACAAACGACTCACTTTGTCTTGCAGGACCTGTGGTGAGGTCATACCCATGTGATCTGGTATCCAGCTTTGGTGTCTGAGGCCCCGCCCCTTCTGGTCACATGGGTATGACCTCACACAGGTCCTGCTAGACAAAGTGAGTCGTTTGTATAATGCTTATGCTAATTCTAACAAGGGGAGGGGATAGCTATGAATATATTATCTGCTCCAGTGCAGCTGTCACTCAAGAAGCTGCTCATTTTATAAACTTTACTTTCTTGGATTTCAAAACCTAAACATCCGAGCTGACCACTGCAGGTATGTATAGAATCAGACTGATAGTGCCAGTATAGCACTGGCTTTAGCTTATATACGAGAATCCTGGTGATTGGTTCCCTTTAAGGCAATTTAAACTTGAGCATACCCCTTTAATACCGTGGGATTGTTTTTCAACAGTTGCCATAGGCCTAGACCTAGTAGGTGTAATGTTTAGGTGTCCTAATACTTTGGTCCACTCACAGTCAAAGAGTTAAACAGAAAATGAATATATTAGGATGATCAAAAGAATAATCCTGTGAAGTGTTCTGTAGAGCTGGCTATGTAAATAAAATCTATGCAACAGTCTGCAAAGGAAAGACAGACCTTAGCAACCGGCAGGAAGATCCAAGAACAAAGCAAAATCAGAGACAGATGCCGGCCATGAAATCTATTTTTATGGGAAAGAGTGTCTGCATGTCAATCAGCCAAAGTATTTGCTTGAGAAAGAGACCAAGGAAAGGTTACAATGAAGGAAAAATTGAAGATAGGGAATAAATAGTTAAAATGCAGGAGAACATCCGAGGGATGATAAATAGGTATAGCAGAATGTAAAAAATAATATACGGAAAAAGAACCAAAAAGTCTCGTGAAGTACCGTATTTTTCGCTTTATAAGACGCACTTTTCCTCCCAAAAATTTGGGAGGAAAATGGGGGGTGCGTCTTATAATCCGAATATAGCGGTACCTGGGGGTCCTGTCTGTGCGGCGATAGGGCGGCCGGGTGCCTGTGGCTGCGTGTAAGCGGCCGGGTACCTGTGCTTGCGTGCGGTGGCAGCCGGGTGCTGTGTGCCGGCGGCAGCCGGGTGCTGTGTGCCGGCGGCAGCCGGGTGCTGTGTGCCGGCGGCAGCCGGGTGCTGTGTGCCGGCGGCAGCCGGGTGCTGTGTGCCGGCGGCAGCCGGGTGCTGTGTGCCGGCGGCAGCCGGGTGCTGTGTGCCGGCGGCAGCCGGGTGCGGTGTGCCGGCGGCAGCTGGGTGCCACCCTCACACAGGCACTCGGCTGCCGCCCGCACCCAAGCACAGGTACCCTGCCGCTTGCACGCAAGGTGGGTATGCAGCCAGCTGGCTGCCACTCTGTGCGTGAGGGGCGGGCGGCTGTGCAGCAAGTTACCCAGTTTATCCGTGGTCCCACTTTCAAATGATGGCGCCGGGAGCGTGCGCGTGTGCAAATGGAGCTCTTGGATGAGAGCTCCATCTGCGAACACGCTGCTCCGGGAGTCAGCGCGTGCGCAGATGGAGCCCTGGGATGAGAGCTCCATCTGCGCATGCGCCGCTCCCCTCACCATTACTTGAATCGGGACCGCGGACACACTGGGAAAACACCGCATCGGTTTGCCCCACCACTGAGCCGTCGCCGCCGCTGCCAACACTGAGCCATCACCGCCGCTGCCACTATAAACAGAATGTGAGAAAACTGAGGGAAACAAGAAGAAACACATACCGGTATGTACAGTCATGGTCGAAAGTGTTGGCACCCTTGAAATTGTTCCAGAAAATGAAGTATATCTCCCAGAAAATGATTGCAATCACACATGTTTTGTTATAGGGCAAAGAAGGGAATTTTGTTTACTTACCGTAAATTCCTTTTCTTCTAGCTCCAATTGGGAGACCCAGACAGTGGGTGTATAGCTACTGCCTCTGGAGGCCGCACAAAGAACTACACTTAAAAGTGTAAGGCCCCTCCCCTTCTGGCTATACACCCTCCCGTAGGAGTACGGATTCCTCAGTTTTAGTACCAAAGCAAGAAGGAGGAAAGCCAATAACAGTTTCAAAAACAAATTCAATCCGATAACAAGATCGGAGAACTTAAGAAACAACATGAACAACATGTGCACCCGAAAAACGAAACCCTAAGAACAAATAGGGCGGGTGCTGGGTCTCCCAATTGGAGCTAGAAGAAAAGGAATTTACGGTAAGTAAACAAAATTCCCTTCTTCTTTTTCGCTCCTAATTGGGAGACCCAGACAGTGGGACGTCCAAAAGCAGTCCCTGGGTGGGTAAAAAGATACCACATGAACGGGCTGTCAGACAGCCTCTTCCTACAGGTGGGCCACCGCCGCCTGAAGGACCTGTCTACCTAGGCTGGCATCTGCCGAAGCGTAGGTATGCACTTGATAGTGTTTGGTAAACGTGTGCAGACTCGACCAGGTAGCCGCCTGGCACACTTGCTGAGCCGTAGCCTGATGCCGCAATGCCCAGGACGCACCCACGGCTCTGGTAGAATGGGCCTTCAGTCCAGATGGAATCGGAAGCCCAGCAGAACGGTATGTGTGAAGAATTGGTTCCTTGATCCACCGCGCCAGGGTGGATTTGGAAGCTTGCGATCCCTTATGCTGACCAGCGACTAGGACAAAGAGCGCATCAGAACGGCGTAGAGACGCCGTGCGAGAAATGTAAATCCTGAGTGCTCTCACCAGGTCCAACAGATGTAAACCCTTTTCAAATTGGTGAACTGGATGCGGACACAAAGATGGCAAAGTGATATCCTGATTGAGATGAAAGGAAGAAACCACCTTGGGAGAAAACTCTGGAATTGGACGCAGTACTACCTTGTCTTGGTGAAACACCAGGAAGGGAGATTTGCAAGATAACGCCGCTAGCTCGGACACTCTTCGAAGAGACGTGACCGCCACAAGAAAAACTACCTTTTGTGAAAGCCGAGAAAGGGGAACCTCTTTCAAAGGCTCGAAAGGCGGCTTCTGGAGAGCAATGAGAACCTTGTTCAGATCCCAGGGTTCCAATGGCCGTCTGTAAGGAGGAACGATATGACAAACTCCTTGGAGAAACGTGCGTACTTTAGAAAGCCGTGCCAAGCGCTTCTGAAAGAATACGGATAGCGCGGAGACTTGACCCTTAAGCGAGCTAAGCGACAAACCTTTTTCCAACCCAGACTGCAGGAAGGAAAGAAAAATTGGCAATGCAAATGGCCAGGGAGAAAACCCTTGAGCCAAGCACCACGCTAAGAATATCTTCCACGTCCTGTGATAGATCTTAGCTGAGGATGGTTTTCTAGCCTGTCTCATTGTGGCAACAACTTCATGAGATAAACCTGAGGCCGCTAGGATCCAGGACTCAATGGCCACACAGTCAGGTTCAGGGCCGCAGAATTCAGATGGAAAAACGGCCCTTGAGACAGCAAATCTGGACGGTTTGGTAGTGTCCACGGTTGGCCTACCGTGAGATGCCACAGATCCGGGTACCACGACCTTCTTGGCCAATCTGGAGCGACGAGTATGGCTCGATGGCAGTCGGACTTGATTTTCCGGAGAACTCTGGGTAACAATGCTAGAGGTGGGAACACATAGGGGAGTCGGAATTGCGACCAATCCTGAACCAAGGCGTCTGCCGCCAGCGCTCGGTGATCGTGAGACCGTGCCATGAAAACTGGGACCTTGTTGTTGTGCCGTGACGCCATCAGATCGACGTCCGGCGTCCCCCAGCGGCAACAGATCTGCTGAAACACGTCCGGGTGAAGGGACCATTCTCCTGCGTCCATGCCCTGGCGACTGAGAAAGTCTGCTTCCCAGTTTTCCACGCCTGGGATGTGAACTGCGGATATGGTGGACGCTCTGCTTTCCACCCACGTCAAAATCCACTGGACTTCTTGAAAAGCTTGGCGACTGCGTGTTCCCCCTTGGTGGTTGATGTACGCCACCGCCGTGGAATTGTCCGACTGAATCCGAATCTGCTTGCCTTCCAGCCATTGTTGGAAGGCTCGCAGGGCAAGATAGATTGCTCTGATTTCCAGAACATTGATCTGCAGGGTGGACTCTTCCTGAGTCCACGTCCCCTGAGCCCTGTGGTGGAGAAACACTGCTCCCCACCCTGATAGGCTCGCATCCGTCGTGACCACTGCCCAGGACGGGGGAAGGAACGACTTTCCCTGTGACAATGAGGTGGGGAGAAGCCACCAACGCAGAGAGTCCTTGGCAGTCTGAGAGAGGGAGACAGTCCTGTCGAGGGACGTCGATTTCCCATCCCATTGGCGTAGAATGTCCCATTGTAGAGGGCGCAGATGAAACTGCGCGAACGGGACTGCCTCCATTGCTGCTACCATCTTTCCTAGGAAATGCATGAGGCGCCTCAGTGAGTGCGACTGGCTCTGAAGGAGAGATTGCACTCCAGTCCGTAGCGAGCACTGCTTGTCCAGTGGAAGCCTCACTATCGCTGAGAGAGTATGAAACTCCATGCCAAGATAAGTCAGAGATTGGGTCGGGGTTAGATGAGACTTTGGAAAGTTGATAATCCACCCGAAACTCTGGAGAGTGTCTAGTGCCACCTTCAGACTGTGTTGGCATGCCTCTTGAGAGGGTGCCTTTATAAGCAGGTCGTCTAGATACGGGATGACCGAGTGACCCTGCGAGTGCAGAACAGCTACTACTGCTGCCATGACTTTGGTGAAGACCCGGGGGGCTGTTGCCAGACCGAAAGGTAACGCTACGAACTGTAGGTGTTCGTCGTGTATGACGAAGCGTAGGAAACGCTGATGCTCTGGTGCAATCGGCACGTGGAGATACGCATCTTTGATATCTATTGATGCTAGAAAATCTCCTTGAGACATTGAGGCTATGACGGAGCGTAGGGATTCCATCCGGAACCTCCTGACTTTTACGTGTCTGTTGAGCAACTTTAGATCCAGGACGGGTCGATACGATCCGTCCTTTTTTGGGACCACAAACAGATTGGAGTAAAAACCGTGACCTTGTTCCTGAAGAGGGACGGAGGTCACCACTCCTTCCGCCTTTAGAGCGGCCACCGCCTGCAACAGAGCATCGGCTCGGTCTGGTGGTGGAGAAGTTCTGAAGAAACGAGTTGGCGGACGAGAACTGAACTCTATCCTGTACCCGTGAGACAGAATATCCCTCACCCAACGGTCTTTGACGCGTGACAGCCAAATGTCGCCAAAGTGGGAAAGCCTCCCACCGACCGCGGGTGTGGGAATCGGAGACCGCAAGTCAGGAGGACGCCGTCTTGGCAACGGTTCCTCCGGCTGTCCTTTTTGGGCGTGACTGAGACCTCCAAGAATCTGAGCGTCTCTGGTCTTTTTGAGTCTTTTTAGACGAGGCGAATTGGGACCTGCCCGGTCCTCGAAAGGACCGATAACCAGACTGACCCTTCCTCTGTTGGGGTTTGTTTTGTCTGTGTTGCGGTAAGGATGAGTCCTTACCCTTGGAGTGTTTGATGATTTCATCCAAACGCTCTCCAAACAATCGGTCACGAGAAAAAGGCAAATTGGTTAAGCACTTCTTGGAATGAGAATCTGCTTTCCAATGTCTCAACCACAGGGCCCTACGCAAAACAACGGAGTTGGCTGACGCCACTGCCGTGCGGCTTGTAGCGTCAAGAACAGCATTAATCGCGTACGACGCGAATGCCGCCATTTGCGAGGTCAATGGTGTTACCTGCGGGGCAAATGCACGTGTGACTGAGTCGATTCGCGCAAGCCCGGCGGAGATAGCTTGGAGTGCCCATACGGCCGCAAAAGAAGGCGCTAAAGACGCTCCAATCGCTTCATAGATGGATTTCAGCCAGAGCTCCATCTGCCTGTCAGTGGCATCTTTAAGTGCCGCTCCATCTTCAACTGCAACCAAGGATCTAGCTGCAAGCCTGGAAATTGGAGGATCCACTTTTGGACACTGGGTCCAACCCTTGACCACCTCAGGGGGAAAAGGGTAGCGTGTATCTTTAAGCCGTTTAGGAAAACGCCTTTCAGGATAAGCGTGGGGTTTCTGGATTGCGTCTCTAAAGTCAGCGTGGTCCAGAAAAGTGCTTAATGTACGCTTAGGGTATCTGAAATGGATTCTCTCGTGCTGCGAAGCTGACTCCTCTACAAGAGGAGCTGGTGGGGAAATATTTAACATCTTATTGATGTTAAATATAAGATCATTAACTATGGCGTCACCATCTGGTGTATCTAGATTGAGAGCGGTCCCAGGATCAGAATCCTGATCAGTTACGTCCGCCTCATCACCCATAGATTCATCTCGCTGGGATCCTGACCATTGAGATGAATGTGAAGGCCCGTCATAGCGAGCCCGCTTAGGCTGCCCGGGGCCATCGTCCGAGTCAGAGTCTTCACCCTGAGGTGTATATGCCCGTCCCGGAGCTTGGAGCTGAGGGGGACCAGGGGGCAATGATTGCACAGTGTCCGTGGCCTGAAGTACAGGCCTAGCTCGCAATGTGTCAAGAATTTGTGACATAGTGAGAGACATTCTGTCAGCAAAAGCTGCAAACTCAGTTCCTGTCACCTGGACAGCATTCACAGGTGGTACACCCTGGGTCACGTCCAGCAGAGGTCCCGACTGTGCAAGCGCCGCAGGGGCCGAGCACTGCACACAATGGGGGTCCGTGGAGCCTGCCGGTAGAAAAGTCCCACATGCGGTGCAGGAAGCATATAATGTCTGTGCCTTGGCACCCTTGCGTTTTACGGACGACATGCTGCTGGCTCTCTGCAATGTGAGAGAGTCTATAGCCAAAGGGGGACCAGCGCTATGTAATACCAAGTATTTGTAGAAACAAAATACTAAGAATACTACTGGCACAAGAGGGGGTGAGCCCTGAGGGCTGCTTACCGCCCGCTGAATAGCGGGTAAGAGGCGCAGAATTCCTTGTCTGGGTCTCCCCGGCTCCCCTCTGCAGCTCAGCGTGTCAGCAGGAATGGCTGCCGGCGTCTGTGGAGAGGGGCGGTCCGTGGGAGTTCCCAAACAAAAGTGCGGGAAACAGTGTCCCCTCTGTGCCTATTGTGAGGGCTGGAGTATGTAAAAACGACTCCAGCCCTCAGCGCTGATGCACTGGCCAGCGTCCCGCCCCTCTCCTGACTGGCAGGTCTGGGGGCGGGAACGAACGGAAGCAGGCCGCAAAAGCCGGGGACTCGAGTTATCAGCGCGGCCGCCGTAAAAGCGCGGGCCGCGCTGAAGTCCCCGGCGCACCACAAGTGCCAGCCGCGCCGCAGTCCCAGCGGCCGGCGTGACCGTTCCCAGAAGTGGCCAGCGTCCCGCCCCTCTCCTGACTGGCAGGTCTGGGGGCGGGAACGAACGGAAGCAGGCCGCAAAAGCCGGGGACTCGAGTTATCAGCGCGGCCGCCGTAAAAGCGCGGGCCGCGCTGAAGTCCCCGGCGCACCACAAGTGCCAGCCGCGCCGCAGTCCCAGCGGCCGGCGCGACCGATTCCTATAAGTGTGCCTGCTTCAGCGAAGCTGAATGAGGCCATGGCACAAGCGCCGTAGCGCTGATGTCCCCCGGCGCACTACAACACCCAGCATGCTGCGGTGTGAGCGCCAAATGCACGGGGACACAGAGTACCTTGAGGAAGCAGGGCCATGTCCCTGATGTACTCCGCTCCATCCAGCATCTTCTCCAGGGGCTGTAGATGGAGCACGGTCTCAGTGCCTGGAGACCAGTAAATCCCACTTCACCCAGAGCCCTGTAAAAAGGGATGGGGAAGGAATCAGCATGTGGGCTCCTGCCGCCGTACCCGCAATGGGTACCTCAACCTTACAAACACCTCCGACATACAGTGGGGTGAGAAGGGAGCATGCTGGGAGCCCTATATGGGCCCTCTTTTCTTCCATCCGACATAGTCAGCAGCTGCTGCTGACTAAAAACAATGGAGCTATGCGTGCGTGTCTGACCTCCTGCGCACAAAGCTAAAACTGAGGAATCCGTACTCCTACGGGAGGGTGTATAGCCAGAAGGGGAGGGGCCTTACACTTTTAAGTGTAGTTCTTTGTGCGGCCTCCAGAGGCAGTAGCTATACACCCACTGTCTGGGTCTCCCAATTAGGAGCGAAAAAGAAATGACAATTTCAAACAAAACCCCAAAGATGGTCTGGACAAAATTGTTGTCCCCCTCAGCTTAATATTTGGTTGCACATCCTTTGGAATAAATACCTGCAATCAGTCGCTTCCTATAACCGTTCCCAAGCTTCTTCCTCCTCTCACCTGGAATTTTGTACTCCTCTTTATAAACTGCTCCAGTTCGCTCATATTTGGAGGCGTCTCCTCCCAACAGCAGTTTTCAGATCTCTCCACATTGCTGCCGATTCAGAACTCTCCAGAACTTTGTTTCCATCCATTTCTGGGGCTTCTTGAAGTATGGTTGGGGTCATTGTCCTGCTTGAGTATCCATCATGACCTAGAACACAAACCCCTCTTTCTGACACTGTGCGCTAAATTGCCACCCAAAATCCTTTGGTAATCTCCCTAGTTCATGATGTCTTACACACACTCAAGGCCCCCAGTGCCATAGGCAGCAAAGCAACCCCAAAACATCTTTGAACGTCCACCATATTTGACTGTAGGTATTGTGTTCTTTTCTTTGTTGGCCTCATTCTGTTTTGGGTAAACAGTAGAATGATGTGCTTTACTAAAAAGCTCTACTTTGTCCTCATCTGTCCACAAGACTTTGTCCCAGAAGGATTTTGGCTTACTCAAATACATTTTGGGAAACTGTAGTCTAACTTTTTAATATCTCTGGGTCAGCAGTGGGGTACTCTTGCCGTATTGTTTCATTTCATTCAAATGTGGAAGGATAGTTTGATAGATGTGAATATTGAGCCTGCAGGACAGCTTGAATTTCTTTGGCACTTGATTGGGGCTGCTTATCCACCATCTGTACTATCCTGCTTGCAACCATTCATCATTTTTTCTCTGCCGTCCACATCCAGGGAGATTAGCTACAAACTTCTTGATTATGTTGTGCACCGTAGACCAAGGAACATAAAGATCTGCGGAGATTACCTTGCACTCTTGAGATTGTTGATATTTTTAACAGTTTTGGTTGTCAAGTCTTCCAACAGTTCTCTTTCCCTATTTCTGTTCCCCATGCTTAGTGTGGCACACACAGACACACAATGCGACAATTTAGTCAACTTCTCTCCTTTTTAGCTGGTTTCAGATGTGATTTTCATATTGCCCACATATGTTACTTGCTGCAGAAGAGTTTGAACGAACATCACATGCTTGAAACAAACTTACGTACCCACAATTTTGTCAATGTGCCAGCACATTTTGGGGGTTTTGTGTGAAATGATGTCCACTTTGCCTGTTTCTCCTCTGTTTTTCTTTGTGTTGTTCCAATACACAAAAAGCGAATAAACATGTCTATAACAAAACGTGTAATTGAAATAATTTTCTGGAAGAAATACTTCATTTTCTGGAACAATTGCAATGGTGCCAACACTTTCAGCCATGACTGAATAAAAACAAAAGAATAATAACCATAAAATTAATAGCATGAAAGTAAAAGAGGTCAGTCAGCCAGAAAACAAAAACAGGATCTCAGGTACCTTTATGTAGTCAACTAGATTCTGATACTCAATGTAGTTCCCTCCTCCTACTACGAATACAATGGCCTGCAAAAAAACCACAATATATTCTTGTAAATTACTTTCACCAAATACAACTCTAATGGCATCTATGTATCAAACAAGAATAGAAAGAGATTAAGAGATTGCCATATGTGCATTATTGTAGAAATTATGCAGTAACATACATGGCTGTGGCATTTGGACCTCTAGCATGTGACATAAGTATGGCAGCATTACTGATGAGTGCCTCATGTACCCCAATTGTAATCTCAAAAATTCTGCATATGTAAGGGGGCTTTTCAGTCAGGGCAAATGACATATTGCCAAGGCCAGAGGGATCTCCAAAAATCACTATAAACCTGCAATATTATTTGTGAGCAGAGGCACTCCTGTACAGGGAACTGCATGATGTGCAGTACCAGCACTGTCTCGATGCTGATGGCACTGGGCAGGGTGAAACTCAACTCAGAAGAAGACGCTATGTTCCATAAGCACCACTAATCAATCAGAAATAAAAATAAATACCATATTTTTCTAAACTTGGAGGAGGAAAAAAGGAAAAAATATTTTTTAATGTTAAAATGAGGGTCCATCTTATAATCCTAGTGCATCTTAATCCTAATGGTCACCAGTGGGAAGCGGCGGTGGTGATGCGGCTCAGAAAAGTCACAAGAGGCAGGGTCAGCGATGCTAAAGGCTCAGAGATACTGTGGTCTCGGTGGTCGCCACTGATCTGCCGGTAGACTGCAGGGGTGTCGCGGCGGTGCCAGGTGCTATAGATGTGTTAGCGGGCTTCAGGGGTGTCACTGCAGTAGAACGACTCAGGAGGGTCACAGGATGGGGTATCTTAGCAGCGGGTGCCTCCATTGAATCCCCCATGGTTGACGAGATGGACTTCAAGAAAATGGCCGTGTGGGCGGTGCATGTGCAGATAGGATTCCATGGCCATTTTCTTGAAGTCCGTTCCGTCAATCTACGCATGCGCCGCCACAACGGCCATTTTCTTGAAGTCCATCGCAACAACTGCGGGCAATTCAATAAAGCCCGCAGTCAGATCAATGCACCCGCTGCCAAGACACCCCGTCCTGTGACCTTCCTGAGCCGCTCCACTGCTCCTCCGAGCCCTCAGTATCGCCGACCCTGTTCCACTACCGCCTCCCCGGTAAGCCATATCCAGATTGTAAGACGCACCCCCATTTTACCCCCAGTTTTCGAGGGGAAAAAGTGCGTCTTATAATCCGGAAAATACAGCAGACCAATGTTTCATGTGTAGCAAATATTCCCCAATGACTGGGCAGCTTCTGCCTGTTTCATTGTACAAGACTATTACAGCTTTGCACTTGCACACGACTGCAGCACTGACACATTTTGGCATCACCCTGATACATAAACAGACTTTTATAAGCTGTGAGTATAAGTGCATCTATAAAATGGAACAATGAATTGCACTTGCCACCAAAACTAAAAAATATCTTATTTTCTTTGACTAATTGCAAAATTTCCAGAACATTAAACTATACTATATACAGTTAGGAGGTTAATAATCTACTTAACACTTAAAACATTTTACATGTGCATACGATCCTGCAGTTATTACACTTACCTCCTGAAAGGGATTTTTGTTCCTTGGAATAGAACTATTAACAGAAAACAAAAATTATTTGGAGAAGTTAAAGCCATTTGATAAAAACACAACAAAATCATCCACAATTATATCTAAGGGTGGCTTTACACGCTACGATATCGATCCCGATATCGCTAGCATGAGACCCGCCCCCATCGTTTGTGCGAGAGGGGCAAATCGCTGCCCGTTGCGCACAAAATCGCGCACCCCCACCACACTACTTACCTGCCTAGCGACGTCGCTGTGACCAGCATACTGCCTCCTTTCTAAGGGGGCAGTCCGTTCGGCGTCACAGCGATGTCACTAAGCGGCCGCCCAATGAAATCGGAGGGGCGGAGATGAGCGGAACAAACATCCCGCCCATCTCCTTCCTTCCGCATTGTGGCCAGCGGCAGGTAAGGAGAGGTTCTTCGTTCCTGCGGCGTCACATGTAGCGATGTGTGCTGCCGTAGGGACGAGGAACAACTTCGCCCCAGCAACAGCAGCAATAATTCAACGAGGAGCGATTTTAGACATTTTTGCAACGATCCAAAATCGCTCCTAGGAGTCACACACTACGATATCGCTACAGCGGCCGGATGGGCGTCACAAAATCAGTGACCCCAACGAGATCGCTGTACCGAAATCGTAGCGTGTAAAGCCCGCTTAAGACTATTTCCCTTCAAAATACAGAAAAACAAAAAGGAAAAAAAAGGTTCCGGTTACAAGCAGTCGACAAAAGGTGTGCATATATTTATCACCTACCTATCATTTCCACGAAGCATCTTGGGGTCAAAGTATCTGTAATCATCAGTTTCCTATAAAAGAAAATCCCATTACAACAACGTAAAGGGAAAAATACCTCATACAAATAAACTAAGCATAAAACTGACTTAAACTATTTCATTTTTCATCTTTGTTCTATGAATCACTATTACACATCAACCTGCGTGCATGAGGTTGGGAGACTGCATAAGAAAAGATGATGCATATCGGTTATGATAGTGTGCTACAGAATACGCTGGTGTTATTATACATATCCATTTAAGCCATAACCACTTGTCTTATTTGGTATAAGATTCTGTATTATTTTCCTTATACAACTAATCCATATACAGTTGACACCAGAAATTTCCATCCTCTCTCTAAAAGACACATCTGCAGTTTTTTCTCACTCTCTGACATGAAATCATAATAAACCTTTCCTGTTTTAGGTCAATTAGGAACCAAAATTATTTATATTTGCCAATTGTCAAAATAATGAGGGAACAAAAATGTTTTATACATTTCATTAGTATTTGGTGCCATTGCCCTTAAACTGTATGACTTCAGTCAAACATTTTGGATATCCTTCCACAAGCTCCTCACAATAGTTGGTAGTAATTTGGGCCCGTTCCTCCTGACAGAACCGGTGTAACTGAGCCATGTTTGTAGGTCGACTTGCTCACACTGGCCTTTTCAGCTTTGCCCATAAATTTCCAATAGGATTGAGAGCAGGGCTTTGTGATGGCCACTCCAAAACACTGACTTTGTTATTCTTATGCCACTTTGTAACCAGTTTGGCAGGATGCTTTGGGTCATTGTCCATTTGGAAGACCCATTTCCACCCAAGCTTTAAGTTCCTGGCTGATGTCTTGAGATGTTCCTTCAGTATTGCCACATAATCTTCTTTCCTCATGATGCCATCTATTTTGTGAAGTGCACTAGTCCCCCCTGCGGCACAACAACCCCACAACCTGATGCTGCCGCCCCCATGTTTCACAGTTGGGATGGTGTTCTTAAGGCTTCAAAGCTTCTCCCTTTTTCCGCCAAACGTAACGATGGTCATTATGGCCAAACAGTTCAATTTTAGTTTCGTCAGACCACAGGACATGTCTCCAAAAATTAAGGTCTGTGTTGTTGTGTGCATTTGCAAACAATAATCAGGCTTTTTAATGTTTCTTTTGAAGTAATGACTTCTCCCTGGCTGTGTGGCCTTTCAGCCCATGTTGATACAGTACTCGTTTGACTGTGGCTAATGACACAATCTTACCAGCTTCCGCCAGCATCTTCACAAGGTCTTTTGCTTTTGTTCTTGGGTTGATATGCACATGTCTGACCAAAGCACGTTTATCTCTGGTACACAGAACCTGTCTCCTTCCTGAGCCATACAATGGCTGGACAGTCTCATCTTGTTTGTACTTGCGTAAAATTGATTGTATAGATAAATGAGGCACCTTCAGGTATCTGGAATTTGCACCTAATGTTGAACCAGATTTGTGCAAATCCACAATTCTCTTCCTGAGATCTTGGCTGATTTTTTTTTTACTTTCCCATGATGCTACACAAAGAAGCATGTGTCATTTTAGATAGTGTATGTAAACTTCTGGCTTCAACTGTATCTGTCCTTTTGTCTTTATTTCCTGTGACATTTTGTTTGAGGAGACTAAACATGTGGGGCGGAGGAAATTGAAGTGTGGCAGCTGTGAAAGAAGCAGTAGTCATTTCTCCCTGCCTCCATAACTATGATTGATTCAGGACATTATCAGGAAGTGGTGGTGAAAGAAGCTATGATAAGTGACCGCAGTGCAGCCCCCGATGGCTTCCTGTTTTAGGGAAGGGTGACTGAAGCTGCAGGGAAAGGAATTAGTTGTATAGGGTGAACAGTAGGCAATTTTACAATAAAGCAAATTACAAAATAGGTAATGCTTAAAATTAGATATTTATAAAGGGCATTTTATGTATTGGGCAACCCCTTTAAGGATCTGTCAGACACACATAATTAATTGGCAATTAATATTTATGGACAAATGAAATTCTTTTATTATTGTGCAAGCAAACTGCATAAAAACAAAAGATGACCTGTGAGCTTGTAATATTTTATACAAATACTAATGTTTAAAGGGAACCTGTCGCCACTTTTTCGGCCTATAAGCTGCGGCCACCACCAACGGGTTCTTTCATACAGCATTCTAACATGCTATATATAAGAGCCCAGGCCGCTGTGACAACATAAACACTTTATAATACTTACCTAACGGTCGTGCGGTGGGCCTTATGGACGTCTCCGTTGTCCGTCCCGGTGCCGCCTCTTTTGGCCATCTTTGTTGTTCTTCTCTAGCCGCGGTGCATGACGGGTCCGACGTCATCCACACTCGCCGGCATTCTGGTCCTGAGCAGGCACACTTTGATCTGCCCTGAGCAGGCCAGATCAAAGTATTATAGTGCGCCTGCGCAGAACCGGCGAGTGTGTATGACATAGACGCGTCATGCACACAGGCTTCAGAAAGAGGACGAAGATGGCCAAAAGAGGAGGCGCCGGCACCGAACAACGGAGATGCCCATAAGGCACACTGCGCAACCGTTAGGTGAGTATCATAAAGTGTTTATGTCATACTCCCGGCCTGGGCTCTTATATACAGCTTGTTAGAATGCTGTATATAAGAGCCCGGTGGTGGTGGCTACAGCTTATAGGCCAAAAAAGTGGTGACAGGTTCCCTTTAATAATACTATGATGCATTTTAAATTCAAATAAAGTTAAGTAATACAATTCTTATCCAAAAGTAAAAAAGGTAGGACCAAGGATTTATTAGCATCTTTTACCCTTCTAAGATGCCAAAACACATTTTCCATAAATGACAGACCCACAAGGAATGAAATCATGAACTATAAAAGCGTCAAGATGATAAATCAAGAATGTGGAAACGATGTAATGTTATCTCAAGGTTTCAGCCGTAAAATTTTAGCTCATTACCACAAGCGAAACTGTTCATTTTTGAGTTCTCCATAGAAGCAGTGAGCGGAGGGATAAGCAGCAAATTGATCCAGAGCCCCATGAGCTCTGCAACAGACAACAGTCACAGTGGTGACTGGAAATGGGCCGGGCATTGACATGGAGATGAAGCTTTGTATACAAACACATGGCTTCCAGAGCAATCAGTTTACGAGTGCTGGCAAGTGAGTCGACTCTAAGTAGGGCGTCCGGCTGGGGCCATCGTTCTTTCCAGAACACATGCACCGGGTTTTTTTTCTTTCTCTTTATTTTTACTTGCACTGAGAGCAAATAAAATAAAAACTGCCAATAACAAAAACATATAAGGAGTAAAATAAAAACAACTGGTGGGAACAGAGTGATCCAGAATGAAATAGATTTATTATGGTACTTTAGAAAAGGATAATCTGCAACGTCTAATACAAGAGATCAATTATTACATTGACAATTACTCCCGACATGAAAGAGATCACCGGCAGAGCAGCACATAAGGTGACAGTATGACATGCAGGCGTGTGTAACCTAAATTTCTTACCGGATTGGATTTCATTTCCATCAGACTATCAAGTACTCGAGTAACTGGCAAGTTCTATAAAGAGAAGGACAGACAATAAGTACCTCTTAATGTAAAGAATAGGGACATACGACTGGTTCATTATGATAATTGGGAAGAAGCCGCTTAATGGACTCAATTACTAGTGGACCTTCCTGGTCGCAGAGACCTCGGCTACAACTCCTGACATGTTCCAGCTGCCATTCTGAGAGTAGACACATTTACTATGGGCTCAGTGGGAGATGTGACAGAAAGTCCTGTGCCCAGTGTTTGTATCAAATGTCTAAACACATTCACAAAGCTTCTTGTTTTGTGCAGCCAAAGCAAACAGGATGGGGGAACTGGGCAGGATGGGAATGAAGGCTGATTAACCCATGACGGGAACATGGAAATGTCCAGCTCTACAGCATAGAAGCCTGGAGTGACGCCTCTACGTCCAACTGATTAGCATTGACCTACATGAAGACTTCTGCCGGACTGGACCGCTGAGTGACTTGGGTCCTCACAGTATAAAGACTCCAGCGCTGACCCTCTGCAATCACTCATCGCACTTTTCTTTTATAGGCAGCTCGATTACACTCACATCAGCTACCAGTAGCAGGTGGGACGCCAGCCTGCTGATTTTACACTTGTCAAAATAAATCTTGTTCCTTAGACTATTTACCTGCTGCTTTAGAACCAAGTTTTTCACCCCCTCCATGACAAACTGCGAGCCCGTATTCATGACTCTGGAGAGCAGCCTGGAAGCAGAAAAAAGAAGAAGGTACAAGATGGTGCCAGCTACTGCTCACTGATCCGACTGCAGAGAAGGGGTCATTGTATCTAAACAAACAGCGTGTAGCTTCCAAAACTTCAGAGGTCTGTGTGGTGGTTTACACTATTATGTGGAGGGCAACAGACTCCCTGTGGCAGAAGGTGAATGTGTCCTGTTTGTAAAAGCCAGCCCAGCACACCGTCCGGTGGGTCAAAGCCTTGCCATGAAAAAGAACGGATCGAAATGCATTGGAATCTTTTCTTGACTACGCATACCCTAGTGTTACATAATTGAGCGGTGAACGATCGACTCAAGTGTGTGCTGGACTTTAGAAGTATTGGTTTGCTTGGTGTGCGTGTTGGCTGGGGCCATGTCCCAGAATTGGGGACAAACCAGATTTGAGCTGGTGAGAGTTATTATGTAAATGTACGACTAATGGCAACTTCTGAAGGAGGACACATTGATTCTAATGGATGATGGAATATTAACCCTAGAATGCATACCTGGGGCCTCACAGGCCTGCTAGGTTACTTGTTTTCTATGGTAGATTTCTATGGTTGCGCGTTCTAGGGTTAATGCTTCAGTATGATTAAGGCCAGTTTCACATATCCGGCATTTCACCGGATGCTAGATCCTGCACGCATGCAGTATAGTACATTCATTTACAGTGGAAGCACTTCCACTGTAGATGAATGTACTGTACTACATGCGTGCCGGATCCGACGAAATGCCGGATGTGTGAAACAGGCCTAAGAGGGCTGAGGTCTAATCTCAGAATGCCAAAAGTCACATACATGCAACAAACGCATTACGGCCATTGTTGCGCTCTATGTGTAAGAATATAAACATGTATGAGGAGGTTGTCAATGGATGTGACAGAGCCATGTATCAGTTATTCAGGTGAACTCTCAATACAGAATGACTGTGCTGTGGTCTTCTCTTCTACAAACACCGCAGATCAACCGAAAGGGGGCATTTTGAAAACGTCCCAAAGTTTTCTGATTAAATCAGTAGTTTTATGTAAAATAGCCCATTTCCTTTTCCTCCCAAAAAAGCAGACAGAAGTTTATTTTGGCACTCTCAAAAACAAAACGTACAGACATATACAAAGATAGGGAATGTTGATAGAAGAGCATGTGTCCAGACGGGTCAATGGTATATTGCTACATGAACAATACAGTAAATCCCCGCATACTGTACATATCACCAAAAAGCAAGAATTTACTCAAGTAATGAATAGTCAAAGGGATTTAGTTTTGAAAAAAAAACCCTTTAATGAGAAATACTTTTTAACTAACCCTTACCCTTTGGATTTAGTAGCACCAATTCCATAGTTTGCTGGTGTTGCCGCCATCTTGGCAAAAGCCCTAGAAAAATAAGGGACATTATTAATATAAAAAGGATCTTTGATGTGCCAACATCTGTTTGACGAGTCATAGAATGTAACATGCACAAACTTGCTTACTTCCATTGTTTGATGTAGTTTAATGGGGCCAAACAACAACCGGCATCCTCTAACGCTTTCTTATACTGATCCAGATCAAACTGTGGGGAGGAAAATATTATATTATAATTATTCATACAAAAATTAACTTATTTACCTTTAATTTTCATAAATAAAACATAGTAGGAGAGAGGCCATCAGACACACTTCTTTTACAGACTACTAGACTACCGTATTTACCGGCATAAAAGATGACTTTTTAACCCCTGAAAATCTTCTCAAAAGTTGGGAGTCGTCTTATACGCAGGGTGTCGTCTTATACGGCGGTGCATGGTGCTGCTGTCTGCAGTCATGGCTTTACTGCAGTTGAATGCTTTTGTGCATTGGACGCGATCATGGAGGGATCTATGTGCCTACGGTCTGCAAGAAGCACTCCTCCATGATTGCGTCCCATACATGGGGCCACCACTGCTGTCAGCGTTTTACTTCAGTTGAATGCTTTATGGCACCGCAAAGCATTCTACTGCAGTAAAGCCATGACGACAGCCTGTAGCGGCGGCTCCGTGCACCGGACGAGATCACTGAGGGGTCTATGTGCCTGCAGTCTGCCAGAAGAAGCTGAGGGCACCGCGGGAACGGAGGAGAGGTGAGAATAATTTTTAGTGTCAACAACAGCATAATAGGGGACAAGAAGAGGACCAGTAGGAGGACATTACTAAACAATGGGCTCATTATTAGAGGACACATTACTAAACAATGGGGACATTACTGCAGGGGACATTACTAAATAATGGGCACGTTACTCAGGTCAGCTTATACTCAAGTATATATGGTATATAATTTAACACTAGAAGTCCCAGAGAGGGGTCATTTAACATTTCTACCTTTGGAACCCAGAGACGGGTCGAATGACCTGAAGGATTTTAGCTAACATCCTATAATCACCGTCTTTTGTTCTGTAATTAAGGCCATTACTGTCGCACCACAGGAGGTTGTTGTTTTCCATTGAGGTTAGCTATTTAGTTTCTAGTTAATTTTATTCAGCTTGGACTAAGGGTCATTTCACCCTCTTTCGGGACTTCAGGGGGGAGCTCGAAATTTCTGGGACTTCTAGTGAGAACTGGAAAAGTTGGGGGTCGTCTTATACGCCAGAAAATACGGTAAGTGCTTTGCCCTCTACAGCCACAAAAGATCTGTGGTTACTCCTACAAGATGTTGGGATCAACCTCCCTGCAGAGCTCCTTCAAAAACAATGTATAAGTACAAGTACCTAGAAGAATTGAGGCTGTTTTGAAGGCAAAGGGTGGTCTCACTAATTTGATTTAGATTTCTCATTTGTTCATTCACTTTGCATTTTGATAAATGATAAATTAACTATTAACACTTCTATTTTTGAAAACATTTTTACTTTGCAGTGGTTTTTGCACACCTGTCTAGAACATCTGCACAGTACTGTATATCAATTTGGTCCAGTACATTCCTGATTCAGTACCAAAAACCTTATATTTGTGGGGTTTTTTTCTCTTAACAAAACAGAGTCCATGTGTGAGAGACAAAAAGACTTTCTTTTCTTAGAATAGGCCAAATGATATCCTTTAAACTATGACTGGCAAATAAAAAAAATAGCCATTCCTACTGCACAAAGGAGACTTGTTAGGCTAAAACAGAAGAATGCACCGAGCTTATTAAAATACATGGCTCAAACATTCCACTTAGATACAGGATGTGCTGGATGAAAACAACAGGGCAGTTCAGTCCCATCCTTCCGCTCGCTCCAATCTGCTGTGTGGTTCAGCTCCTCGTGTGTCGTCTTGTATTACATTTTAACTCTTCAACCTTTCAATTATTTCTGATTAGCTGCGCTGTTAAGCCCTAGGGTCTGATCAGTTTTTGTTGGTTCCATTACAGATAAAAAAGATTAAACTTGTAATGGATCCTAATAACATAACACAGCAATGATAACCTGAGGGAGCAGAACCATGATGAAAATGCTAAACAGGACAGATACGCCTTTCCAGTCTCCTATTAATTATATGTCCGGTTTAGTAAAGAAAAGAAATAAAACAACAGATAAAATGTAAACACTAAGATTTAAAAAGAAAAAAAAACTTAAAAACTACAAAAATAATAGATTAACAGATGCTAACAAATGATCTCTGGAGAATGACAATTAAATTATATTATTAACTTAAAGGTGAAAAAGGTAAGAGTATCAAAGCTTAAAAGGGGTTGTTCAAGCTCTTAGCAATTGCATACTTGGGAATCCTCACAGCGCACACCATGCACGCAGTCAAGATTCTCCAATGCCAGGAGGTCATGCGACTGCAAGTAGGCGATTTGCATACTTCCAGCCACATTCCGACTCAATGCATCCGGCCTCGCACAACGTACTTTAATTAAGTGAAGCTGTGTATGTCTAGTTGGAATATGACCAGACATGCACATCATATACTTGTGGTCATGTGCCCACTTGCTGGTGGTGCCCATGAATCGTGACAGCACGTACACTGCACACTATGAGGATTCACAAGGATGCAGAATCCTGAACAATCAATTTAAAGGGATTATCAGGGCAAAATTAAAATGTTACTAGTGGCTTAGTATACTAAAAAAGAACAAACAAAGCCATACTCATCTACTTTCACTTACCAGGATCCGTTGAAAAAGAGAAAACACATCGCGGTCTCTCCATCAGAGTCTATGAATCTAACCTACAGTAAACTCCACCATGCCCACTGATGAAGGTCCGATATGTTAGGACCGAAACGTCTGTGCTCTGTTCCCTTTAGGAAGATTCCAAAATAAAAAAATACAGCTTCTGCTCAGCTGAGTGCCACGTGTTTCTCTTTTTCACCGTACTAGGGTATTGGATCCTACTTAGGCACCACGACAGAAGAGAAGTGGTTGTTCTTCACTTACCAGGATCCAGCACAGGTTGCTACATTGTCCGAGTTTACCCCGGAAAGGAAGTTTGTCAGCGATGACGCGCTGCTGAAGTCACCAGACCACAACAATTAATCACGGATCCCAGCGGTACTGCGATTACTTCCTTCCAGTGTAAATGCAGACAACGGGAGGCCTGTGCTGAAGTGTGCAGGTAGGTGATTATAGCTTTATTTATATTTTACCATACCAAACCACGGGGAAACATTTTAATTTTGCTTGGACTACCCCTTTAAGTTCACTGTGTCCTTTGAGAAGACACAGCGGAAGAATTTGAGAAGATGAATTAAATCCTTGTAACAACATTTTCTTGACTTAGGACACCTAAACATCTTATTACATTTCATTCACGGAATATTAGTTTTTAATTATTAAAATCTAGCAGTTATTAGTACCTCAGACGGGGGCTGCGTAGACGTGATGTAATAGATCAGAAACAACCGCATCTTGTCTTCTGGCGTCCCCGCTACAAACAAACAGCAGGAAACACACAAACATGTAAAACGTGCAATAAAAGAAACCATTTGTTGCATGACCACAAGCAAATGGAATAAGAAATCATCTCTAATCCGGGAATAACATTTTAAAAGGTGTCAAAATAAACACTGTGGAAATAACTCAGTGCGGCTGGAAGACTATTAAACACAGCAATAAGACGACATGTCATTAACGGGCTGCTAACAGTTATAGTAACTGGACGAGGATGTTGCTACTGAAAAACAAGGAGCGTGATACAACAGGTCAAAAGATTCTAAACACTTCTAGACATAAAGCTGCTCAGTCACACAATAACATATAAAAGATTTGCTTTGAAGCCTTGCTTCTTCAATTGGGCACCACTGCTAATACTTTGAACAAAGGGAGTATTGTAAATATGATGTGACTGGCATGTCTGTGTAACAATAATACGATTCTAAAGGGTGCTTTACACACTGCAACAGCGATAGCACCCGCCCCCGTCGTTGGTGCGATATGTGCTGATCGCTGCTGTAGCGAACACTCGCTACGGCAGCGTCACACGCACATACCTTGTCAGCGACGTCGCTGTTGCTGCCGAACAATCTCTCCTTCAAGGGGGAGGTGCGTTCGGCGTCAAAGCGACTTCACTAAGCGGCCGTCCAATAGCAGAGGAGGGGCGGAGATGAGCGGCCGCAACATGCCGCCAACCTCCTTCCTTCCTCATTGCTGGTGGATGAAGATAAGGAGATTTTCGTCGCTCTGGCGGTGTCACACATAGCGATGGGTGGTGCCGCAGGAACGACGAACAACCAGTGGCATGCCCCATCACCGATATTTGGAAAAGGAGCGACATTTCAACGATCAACGAATTTTGTGATCGTTGATCGTCGCTCCTAGCTGTCACATGCTGCGATGTCGCTAACGGCGCTGGATGTGCGTCACAAACACCGTGACCCTGACGATAATAGCGATGTCGCAGCGTGTAAAGCACCCTTAAGAAAATAAATAAACACACTGAAATACGGAAGTATTTGGGCATTTAGGTTCACATCTGTATACACTTGTGGAATAAGCAACAAAGCCATCAAGATGTGATTCAAGTGTAAACTTTTAGTTTTTTTCCAGCTTTGTTTTTGATCCAAGAGTTTCTTTTTAAATTCTGAATTAATCATTAAGGGATTACTGTGATCTATTTCACATTGGCCCTTTACACTTGACTAATAAGTAGTTTCACGTTTCAGTGTGGACTGTTACCTCATCATTTCATGACAACTAAAGAGTATAAAAAGTCTTAAGTTGATACTAAGACCCAGATCCAAAGAATTTCAGCAGAAAAGTGGCATTAACGGATTTGAGAAGTAGTACATTTTTTTGGCTTTGTGAGATGAGCAGAGCTTAAACTATTATTTTATAACCTAACCCTGCTTTACTCTTCTCCACAACTTTATCCCTGACCTGTCTAGTGTGTTCCTTGGTATTCATGATGCTGTTTGATCCCTAATGATTTCAAACAAACCTCAGAAGCCTTCACAGTCCAGCTGTAGCTATACTGAAAATAAATTACACATAGGTAGACTCAAATTTACTAATTAAGAGACTTCTGCATACAACTGGACCCCGAAAAATAAGAACGTTATGGGTCTTGGAAAATGGCTAGTGCAGCAGGGGTAGAATTATATCAATAGTTAAAACTTAAGTTTTAATAACGCAGTTAAAATTGAGTACCCAAATGACATACAAAACATAAAGAGATAAACCTATGTGAACAGGTAACACAGTGGTCTGTGACTGGTATATTCAATACAGGGATAAACAGTTATCACAAAATCATCAATCACATCAAAGGCTACTTTCACACATCAGTTTTTTTTCATCGGGCAGAATCCGGCGTGTGCCTGATGCAATGGATCCGGCGCAGAATATGCAAAAACTGATGCGCCAGATCCTTTTTTTTTTACAGATCCGGTATATCAGATGCGTAAAAAAACGGATCAGGTGCATCCGTATTTGCATCAGTTTTGTTCGCTTTTTTGCCGGATCCGTTTATTTTCAATAAGTTGGAGCATGTGCAGTTTAAAAAAACGGATCCGGCATCCGCATCAGTTTTTTGCCGCATTACGCCGGATCATAGGCTTCCATTGTAAATCATGCCATATCGCGCCAGATGCGGTGCGATGCGTTTTTTTTGTCAGAGACAAAAAACGTTACAAGAGACGTTCCATCCGGCCGCCGCATTAGCCAATTACGCCGAATCCGGTAAAAGCCGGATGCAACGCAATGCCATCCAGCACAATCCGGCGCTAATACAAATCAATGGGGATAAAACGGATCCGGCGCCGGATCCATTTTACCCGTTTTTTTCCGGATTGTGCATGATGGAAAAAAACTGATGTGTGAAAGTAGCCTAAGCTGTATAAATATTTAGGAAATACAGCAACGTGCCAACATAGGACAAGCAAGGTGACTGATGAATAACAGAACCGTCACACCAATTGATGTCTTGAGACAAGTAATATTGGTGGGATGTACTACGGGGGGTGGCAGACAGCAGCTGCCACACACTTCCCCAATCTCCCAGTTGTCAGTCACCTCTCGCGTCCAACGCGTTTCGTCACAATATGACTCATCAAGGGATCCGGAGGCAGAAGCAAAGTGGTATTGAAAACATGTCTACATGGTCTTGAAAAATGGTGACAAAAGTGCAATTTCTGACTTTTTTACCACTTAAACCCCACCCCCCCAAAATAATATAGTTTTTTTGAATCTACAAACTTGTACTGACCTGGGAAATCATACGGCTATATCAGTTTTATCATATAGTGAATTAAAAAAAAAAACAATTTTGTTATTGCACTTTTCTTTTTGCAATTTCACCACACTTGGAATTTTTTCTCCATTTTCCAGTACAACGGTGTCATTCAAAAGTGCAACTCGTCCCGCAAAACACAAGCAAGCATATGCCTATATTGACAGAAAAATAACAAAAAAACCCCAAAATAATGGCTCTTGGAAGAACGGGAGGAAAAAACGAAAATGGAAAATCGGCAGGTGGTGAGGGGGTTAAATACCATTCTATTAGTCGCTGCCCATTGTTCCAGCTTATCTAGATCCCCTTGAATCCTTTCTCTGTCTTCTCTAGTATTATGGTCATGTCACACACAACGACAGCAACGTCGCTGCTAAGTCACCATTTTCTGTGACCTAGCAGCGACGTCGCTGTCGTTGTGTGTGACATCCAGCAACAAAATGGCCCCTGCTGTGAGGTCGCTGGCTGTTGCTGAATGGCCTGGACCATTTTTTGGACGTTGCTCTCCCGCTGTGAAGCACACATCACTGTGTGTGACAGCGACAGAGCGACGAACTGAATGTGCAGGGAGCAGGAGCCGGCTTCTGCGGACGCTGGTAACCAAGGTAAATATTGGGTAACCAAGCAAAGGCTGCTTGGTTACCCGATATATACCTTCGTTACCAGCGTCCGCCGCTCTCAGGCTGCCAGTGCCAGCTCACTGCTCCCTGCACACGTAGCCAGAGTACACATCAGGTAAATAAGCAAAGCGGTTTGCTTATTAACCAGATGTGTACTCTGGCTAAAGAGTACAGGGAGAAAACATTAAGCGGTGTGCGCTGGTAACCAAGGTAAATATCGGGTAACCAGCGAAGCATTTTGCTTGGTTACCTGATATTTACCTTAGTTACCAAGCGCAGCATCGCTTCCACGCGTCGCTGCTGGCTGGGGGCTGGTCACTGGTCGCTGCCTGTTTGACAGCTCACCAGCGACCATGTAACGACGCAGCAGCGATCCTGATAAAGTCAGGTTGTCGTCGTGATCGCTGCTGCGTTGCTACGTGTGACCCTAGCTTTAGCTATTCCTCCTAGTATTGCATCATCTGCAAAACAGCCTGATAGTGCCAGTATAGCACTGGCTTTAGGTTATAAAGGAAAATCCTGGTGATTGGTTCCCTTTAAGTGTTGTGGAATCAGACTACTGACTGAGCTGCTAGATCAGTGAATATTTTTGCTCAGCTTTAAATAAAAAAAAAAAACAAAAAAACAAAAACTGATATTATACACTTGAAACAGCATGTCCAAGTAATTTCAACTTGTGAAAATAAAAGAATAAAGAATATAAATGGCTACAATTTCAGAATGGTTAAGATTTTATATATCCCCTTGAAGGGAAGCATAAAGTTACATTTTAATCACATCCAGATAGCTTTGCTTCCAACCCATTCTATCACCATCCAAATACTTATGGGCCCAACCGTATCTGTGGACATGACCATAACAACTTAAGTAAAGGTCAGAATACATATACCATATTTCCCCAAAAATAAGACAGGGTCTTATATTATTTTTTGCTCAGAAAGATGCGCCAGGGCTTATTGTCAGGGAATGTCTTATATTTTCCAATGAACAATAATCCAACTTTATTCTTGGAAAAAAAAACAATATTTATTAAAAAATAATCATATCACATTCTGGAACATTAACTTGTTGTGTTAATAAACTGGTTCAGAGGCACAATTCCTTATCTGCTCTTCTCATGGTACAGAACCAGTCCTATAGCGGCGGGTAAATATATTTACAATGGTTTAAATTTCCTGCTTAAATTTATTATTCTCTATGAACAGCTAAATTTACTCTCAAAAGAAAGCAGAGACCCCCTAAAAGAGTTGCACTTACCATGTCACAAACAATTAGAGTTGCCAAGTGAATGGGCTCTCATATACAAATCTGCGTCGCTGTCAGATCCCCCTGTGTTCTACAGCGGTTGGTTCCCCTGGTGAATGAGTTTCATTCGCGCAGAGTGATACTGATACCCGATCTGTTTGTGAGAGACGCAGTGCAATGCAGCTGAACATGAGGGATCTGACAGCGACGCAGATCTCTGTGTGAGAGCCAATGCACCATCAGCACTTGTCAGACTGTATGGGATCTGGTGAGTGTGATTTTTTTTGGGGGGGGTCTGCTTTCCTTTGAGGATGTCTGCTTTCTTTGATGAAGAGTCCTGCTGTATCCTTTACATTTTTTTTAGCTTCTTGGACACTTTCTTATGGAACTGCAACTAGGGCTTATTTTTGGAGTAGGGCTTATATTTTAAAAATACTCAAAAAAGCCTCAAAGATCCTACTAGGGCTTATTTTTGGGTTAACTCTTATTTCAGGGAAAGAGGGTAGTGCAAAAAACATGACCAACGGATAGGCGCTCGTTTGGATAGGCTGTTTATTCTTCCACAACGCTTCAAGTGGCAGGCTCAGGGACACAGCTCTTCTTAAAAAGTAACTAAGAGCTGTTAGCAGTTGGGTGATGCAAAAAGGCAAGAATGCCATTAAAGGGGTATTCCCATCTCCAAGATTCTATCCTAATAAGTAGTAAATGTAATAAAATTATCAAAAACCTCAAATAAGAAATGTAATATAGTTCTCCTGATACAGCCATGTCTCTTACCTCATGTACAGAGCATTGCAGTAGCTTAGGTATTCATAGTTACAACCGCTAGCAATTAACTGTCACTACATGCGTGGTCGTAACTGCATTTAGTGATCGTAACCGTCTCAGAGGAGATCTCATTTATATGTATAAATACATGTGTGGTCAATACAAAGGACTGGCACATGACTTATTTCTTCCAAAGACAATACTAAGGACCAGGGGGCACTCACTGCGAGTGGCAGAAAAGCGATTCCGGCAGCTAAATAGGAAAGGGTTCTTTACAGTTAGAGCAGACTGTGGAATGCCGACCACAAGAGGTAGTAATGGCAGATACTATAACAACTTTATATCAGGGCTGGATGATTTCCTCAGTACACACAACATTGTTGGTTATAAATGACTTAGTGGCCAAATGTATAATTGGTGGAGGAAGGGTGAACTAGATGGACCTAGGTCTTTTTTCAACCTATGTAACTGTAACCATGACTACCTAAGCTAACTGCAATGCCCTGCACATGAGGTAAGTGGGCATTAGAAGAACTATACTACATTTGTAAATGGAGGTATTTGCTAATATTATTAAACCTACTACATATTTGGATAGGATCTTGGAGATGGGAATAACCTTTTTAGCATTTGCCAATTTTCATAGCTGCTAATGGTCAGACACATGTTCTGGGAAATCTGCTACAGTTAGGCTTCTTTTTTAAGAAGTCGTCTCTGAGAACCATTATCGTCACAACATCTCAGAAAGAAAAATTAACTTAAAGGAGTGATGATGAATGCATAGGATAAGTCATCAGTATTACATAGGTGGAGGTTCAACAGCAGGGACTCACACAGATCGGCTGTTATAAGCTCCGGACGGCAGTAAACACGTTGCTGCTGCCCGTTATGGCACAACAGCTCCTACTTAATTGTCTTCTAGGTTCAGTAGCCGTAAAATAGCAGCCTGTCATTTTGTAGCTGGAGTTTAGTTCTCGGCTTTATCTTCACAATGTGCCTGGTGCCGCTAGAAGAGTGTCCTGTGCTCATCTCGGGAAAGTTCTGAAGTCTTCTAAACAATAGCATTAAATCACTGCAAATTACACCATTCCAATCACACAACTCAACAGAACTCAGATGCCAATTTAGGACCTAAGGGAACAACGTTTTAAGCACTTGATGGTCATGTCTATTAGTACGATCAATGGTGAGTGTGTTCCTCAATCCAGCAGGCAGGGCCATCATTTCTTACTAACTGTGTTCCTGAAGTTAACATCTACACAGAGGGTGATAAATAATGACTACTGATCATTGGAAGCACTTCAAGAAGTCACAAGTCACTGCCCGGTGCTACCGTAACACAACACACTGACCCCACGCGATTCACGTTTAGTTGTCTTCTGCTATGAATTATTCGGTGACTTATTTAAAGAATCCTCAGTCTTTTAAAAGCATCTGAAAATAAGAATTTAGTGCATGGGAGCCCCGAATATAAAGCAAGTGATAATCTCTCTCACCTAATAAAGCGTAACTCATGTCTTTGACACTTGGCCAGGCAGCTGAGCTGAGAAATTATTATGGAAGTGTAATAACAGCAGAGCAGCCGCTCACAGAGGCGAAAGCCCAGCAGAAAGTGGAATGAAAATGCACTTCCTAAACATTGGAGGAAATAATGAATTTGACAAGCTTACATGCGTATCTGCAGTGTTGGCACCACGTACATGGATAAAGAGGTTAAAGAAGGCCCTACATTAGAAGTTTACAGGGCGACAATGCAACGAACTGCTGAAATTACTTGAAAGGGAATCTGTCTCCAGATTTGGGTCCTATAACCTGCGGCCACCACCACTGAGCTCTTATATACAGCAATCCAGTATGCTGTATATAAGAACCCAGGCCGCACTGTTTAACATGAAAAACCCCTTTATAATACTCACCTAGGAAGGTGGTCCGGTACGATGGGTGTCGCTGCTCTCTGGTCTGGTGCCTCCTCTCTGGGGCAATTGCAGTACTCCTTCTACCCAGCCAAGTATGGATGACGTGTCCTATGTCATCCCCACAGGCCGGCATTGTGGTCCTGCACAGGTGCACTTTTATCTGTCTGGCTAAGGGAAGATTCAAGTATTGTAATGCACAGGCACGAGGAAAGGTTAAAGACCGCCCGCGCATGCGCACTACAATACTTTGATCTGTCCTCAGCAGGAAAAATCACAGTGCGCCTGTGCAGGACCTAAATGCCGGGTAGTGTGGATGATGTAGCAGGTGTCATGCACACTGGCCTTAGAAGAAGGACAGAGAAGAGGCGTCGGACCGGAGAAGCAGCGACACCCATCGGACTGGACCACTCCGTAGGCGAGTATAATAAAACTGTTTTTTATGCTCCACACAGCGGCCTGGGCTCTTATATACAGCATGTTAGAATTCTCTATATAAGAGCTCACTGGTGGAGGCCATGGCCAAATCTGATGACAGGTTCCGTTTAAAGAGGACCAGTCAACTGATCAAAAAAGTGGGCAGTTTTTGCTCTTATTTTATTGTTGTTGCTTCCCCGGTTAATCTTTTTTGTTACCTTTTTTTTTTAAATATGAGAAATATGGGCCTTTATATTTAGTACACATGTTTATGGTCTGTAATGGAGCAGTTTTACAGATTATATTGATACCTGTAGTGAAAAAATTGGCTTTCCTCTCTAATCACCATTTGAAATTTTGCGTGCACAGGGGCCGGACTATATACCGAGTCTTCTCCTCCCTATCTATGATTCCCTGGCACCTCTACTGTCTCTGGTCTGTGAATAAAAGGCCATTGCTTTGACCTCCTCTGTTTGTAATCTCTTCAAACAGAGGAGATGGAGGAGTCGGGGAAATCACAGACAGGGAGGAGAAGACCCAATACAGCCTCTGTGCACCGTAATCTAATCAGCAGAAAACTTCAAATGCTGATTAAAGAATAACAAAGCGTATTTCTTCACCAAAGGTATCATTGTAAACTATATTGCATCATCTTTACTTTACATTACACAACTGTGGCAAAAGGTTCTCTTTAAGACTAAGTTCACATTTCCGTTGATTTGTATCAGTCACATGCGTCGCTTGACGCATGTGACTGATGCGCTGTTCAACGCTGTACAACGGATGACAAAGAACAGAATTCTTTGTCGGATTCCGTTGTGTGCGGGGGGCGGAGTTCGGGGGCAGAGCCGAGTGGGGGGCGGGGCCAGGCGCTGAGGATGTCAGTGGAAGTGCTGCGGTCTGCATGGCTGGGGACAGGTGAGTGTATCTGTGAGTGAGTGAGTGTGTGTATGTGCATGTATGTATGTATGTATGTATGTGTGTGCACATGCAAAGTGCGGGAGGGGGCGGAGCCGAGTGGGGGGCGGGGCCAGGCGCTGAGGATGTCAGTAGAAGTGCTGCGGTCTGCATGGCTGGGGACAGGTGAGTGTATGTGTGAGTGAGTGTGTGTATGTGCATGTATGTATGTATGTGTGTGTGTGCACATGCAAAGTGCGGGAGGGGGCGGAGCCGAGCAGGGGGCGGGGCCAGACGAGGGTGTCAGTGCTTGTCTGCATGGCTGGGGACAGGTGTGTGTGTGTGTGTGTACATACATGTGCGGAGTGCGGGAGGAGGCGGGGCCGAGCGGGGAAGTGTCGGCCTCCATGCACACGTAACCAGCCTAAATATCGGGTAACAGCAAAGCACCCGATGTTTACCTTGGTTACCCGATATTTACCTTGGTTACGGGCCTACACCGCTTAGCGCTGGCTCCTTGCACCGTAACCAGGGTAAATATCGGGTAACCAACCAAAGCTGGTGACGTGTGCAGGGAGCCAGAGAGCATGCGCAGCGAAATCCGACGGATCTCGCTGCTCAAAAAACGTTACATGCTGCGTTCCCCCCGCCCGGCGGTCAGTCGTTCCACGACTGATCAGTCGGGCGGAGGGTGCAACGCAGCATCATCAGTCACAATCCGCTGCTCATACAAGTCTATGGGAGCAGCGGAATCCGCTAAACGGATTCCGCTGTTTACAAGAGCAGCGGATTGTGACTGATAGATTTTAGCGGAAATGTGAACTTAGCCTTAGACTGGTTTTACACTTCTCACATTCACGGTCTAGAGAATGCAGGTTTCCTGACCCAGATAATATATATCTTTGTACTGTGTTAGCCAGTAAATATAAAAATAAATTGTTTAAAAGAACTGAGAGTCCTGACTTTCCTGACCTTAACTCATTACCCTCACAGCCATAGATGAAACTGTTGTGTTTGGATCAAGAAACCAACGGCCTAACAGGACACCGCAATCTATACCCGAATTGTGAAATTGGCGTAGAGATTAAGCAGACTCAAAAATGTGTGTAAACAAGAGGTAATTGATCACTATCAGACGCAGAATTTATTTACTGAGGAAACCTAATTAAGATGTTATAGTTTGTGTTTTCAATGTCTGGTGTTAGTTATCCAACTCCGAAAACATTGTATTTGGGAAGGAACTGGTAAATTGTTGCCACACGGGTGACATTTTAAACAGCAATTGCTTATTCATTAAGACATTTTCTTCTACTTTGAACTATTTCCATATTAACGGCTTGTGTGTGTTGGGTAGCCGGAGTGTAGTTATTTCCATGAAGTTACATGTGGTCACTTATTTATATGGGAGAATTTTGATTTGTTTGTTGATCTCATCACTTACTACAGGACATTTACCAACATCACAACAATTTTCTTCCTTTTTCCTAATGTGCAGTGAATAAAAGTGATGGGCTTCAAAATGTAATAACACAGAAATAGACATAGACACCACTATGGTTTTCATTGACCTGGCTGGTTTCACACCTGCATACGGGAATTCTGATCTTTTTTTGCAACAGCAAAATGGAATATCAAAGACGAACCAGATAGAGAAGTGATGTAAATGGAAGCAGAGAAAGGCCAACGATAGGGGTCCGTCTGGGTTAAGTTATCATTTTGTGCTTTTTTCGTTCCAAAATCTGACAAATAATGGAACCCGGCCAGACACATAACAGTCAGTGGGGCGCTCTGCTGCTGTTCACACCAGTTATATGGCTGATCCTTTTTGGACATAAAATCTATTTATCAATTTCTAAAACAGAAAAGAAACAAGGAATTCTTAAGTACAAGTTAGAACCGACCCGGGCTAATACCATCCAGAATTTGTATTCTAATACTATGGAAAAGTGTTGGTGGCTGTAAAATTTCAATAAGGTCACTCGCTTTACTGAGACTTTTAGTACATGAAACCCTTAAAGAGGACAAACCACCAGGATTTTGTGATATGAAGTAAAGGCAGTGCCATACAGGCAGTAAGATGCTGAATCCAGGCATATCTGTTATAGAAAGATCCGATGCTTGGTTGATGAAATATCTTTAATTAAAGTTGCAGGAATGCACTGCACCTTGATTGACTGGTGCAACAGGAGCAGCCTTTGTGGGTCAGGTCCTCACTGTAAAGTCCTCCTCCATCGTCCTTTATGACGGGCCTCCTTTGTTTTATTTGAATATCGCACCACCAATGCTGTTGTTGGCGGCACATGCGTATTGACATAGTAATTCTATCTTCATTAAATGGCACTGGAGTCCGCGCATGCGCGAATGGTAATCTCTGGTGCCATTTTATTGAAGATGAAGACTATGAGAGGCATCGGCATGTGTGCAAATTTATTTTTTATACCTGTGCACACGCACCTGCCGCTCATAGTTTTCACAGCAGTTTTTATGTTTGTGCAAGAAAATTTATTGAAATTATGTTTTTGAAGTTTTAATACTGGATGGGGAGACTTTTTGTTTTCTCATTCTATTATGTTTTAATTCCTTTTTTTCTGCAGCCACTCCCTCCACACGGAACCACACAACAGATGAACGATGCTCACAGAAGAGGATGAGCGCGCACTCTGACACTGCAGGAGCCCGGCACGTAACAGCACAATGTCAGAGCACAATCTCATCCACACTAATGTTAGTATCGTCCATCCACTAATTTGTGATTCTGTATACAGCGAGAGGCCGCTGCAGACATGGGAGGGGTATGAGAGCACACTGGACACTGAGTGCTCGGCTCCTGCAGTGTCTGTGTGCAGGGCTGAGAAATCAATACATGCAGTGCTCTAAAGTGAGCATTGTTAGTCAAGACAAGGGGATGTGCACATTAGTAACTGTGGGGGTGGAATGGAATGGTGCTCTAAGCAATTGGCAATGTCATGGTTGCACTTCTCATTTACATATCCAGTAGGGGGTATGTCCATATAGGAATGTATAAATGGTTGGCAGGTATGACTTTTGTAGGGGGTATGTCCATATAGGAATGTATAAATGGTTGGCAGGTATGACTTTTGTAGGGGGTAAGTCCATATAGGAATGTATAAATGGTTGGCAGGTATGACTTTTGTAGGGGGTAAGTCCATATAGTAATGTATAAATGGTTGGCAAGTATGACTTTTGTAGGGGGTAAGTCCATATATGAATGTATAAATGGTTGGCAGGTATGACTTTTGTAGGGGGTATGTCCATATAGGAATGTATAAATGGTTGGCAAGTATGACTTTTGTAGGGGGTAAGTCCATATAGGAATGTATAAATGGTTGGCAGGTATGACTTTTGTAGGGGGTAAGTCCATATAGTAATGTATAAATGGTTGGCAGGTATGACTTTTGTAGGGGGTATGTCCATATAGGAATGTATAAATGGTTGGCAGGTATGACTTTTGTAGGGGGTAAGTCCATAAAGGAATGTATAAATGGTTGGCAAGTATGACTTTTGTAGGGGGTAAGTCCATATAGTAATGTATAAATGGTTGGCAGGTATGACTTTTGTAGGGGGTATGTCCATATAGGAATGTATGAAGGGAATTTTGTTTACTTACCGTAAATTCCTTTTCTTCTAGCTCCAATTGGGAGACCCAGACAATTGGGTGTATAGCTATGCCTCCGGAGGCCACACAAAGTATTACACTAAAAAAGTAAACCCCTCCCCTTCTGCCTATACACCCCCCGTGCCTCACGGGCTCCTCAGTTTTGGTGCAAAAGCAAGAAGGAGGAAAAAATTATAAATTGGTTTAAAGTAAATTCAATCCGAAGGAATATCGGAGAACTGAAACCATTCAACATGAACAACATGTGTACACAAAAAACAGGGGCGGGTGCTGGGTCTCCCAATTGGAGCTAGAAGAAAAGGAATTTACGGTAAGTAAACAAAATTCCCTTCTTCTTTGTCGCTCCATTGGGAGACCCAGACAATTGGGACATCCAAAAGCAGTCCCTGGGTGGGTAAATAATACCTCATAATAGAGCCGTAAACGGCTCCGTCCTACAGGTGGGCAACCGCCGCCTGAAGGACTCGCCTACCTAGGCTGGCATCTGCCGAAGCATAGGTATGCACCTGATAGTGTTTCGTGAAAGTGTGCAGGCTCGACCAGGTAGCTGCCTGACACACCTGCTGAGCCAATTAGCAACAACCAGGACAGTTAAAGCAGACTTATATAAGGTAAAAGGCAACAACTTCAGGGACATATTGAAACAGCAGAAAAAAAGTCTTTAAATTTGCCTTATATTACATCATATCCCATGGCCCAAGAACCACCAACACCAAAGTAAGTTGCACATAGAAAAACTTTAATTGGTTGGGTCAAGCATATAAATATTACATGGGATATAAAAATTGTGACAAGTAAGAAGGTTAAATGACACATAAGAGCGAATAAAGAACCCATGTGGGGCTACATGGATCAAATTAGGTGCACACAAAAGGGTGTACTCCCAGCAGGGCCAGTGTAAGTGCCTTTTACAAAACGCAGGTTCACCTAATCAAGAACTCTAGGCACATTACAAATAAATGAACAGGAATATATTCCCAGCAGAGCCAGTGTAAGTGCCTATACAAAAGATAAATTCACAGTCAGTGACAGAATAACACTTTAATAGATGACAATAGGCATGTTACTCACACACATCATCCGGTGAACAGGGATATGTTCCCAGCAAGGTCAGTGTAAATGCCATTGCAATAAACAGGTTCACAGTGAGTGATAGAGTAACACTTAAGTATATGAACATAGGCACACTGCCCAGGCATCTAGTCCAATGGACAGGGATATATTCCCAGCAGGGCCAGTGTACGTGCCTATATCATAAACAGGTTCACAGCAAATGACAGAGTAACACTTTAGTGCATGACAATAGGCACATTACACAAACACATGGTCCAGCGAACAGGGAAGTATTCCCAGCAAAACCAATGTAAGTGCCTTTCCAAGTTCACAGTAATGACAGGATAACACTTAGTACATAATCATAGGCACATTACCCAAACACATAGCCCGGTGGATATTCCACCAATTATAGCACTCACATGCAGTCACACAAGGGGAAAAAAGTCCCAATACGTATTTCGTGATGACTTCCTCAGGGGACCATGGACAAAAGGAGGGAAATGGTTGCATTTATACACAAATGCAACCATTTCCCTCCTTTTGTCCATGGTCCCCTGAGGAAGTCATCACGAAATACGTATTGGGACTTTTTTCCCCTTGTGTGACTGCATGTGAGTGCTATAATTGGTGGAATATCCACCGGGCTATGTGTTTGGGTAATGTGCCTATGATTATGTACTAAGTGTTATCCTGTCATTACTGTGAACTTGGAAAGGCACTTACATTGGTTTTGCTGGGAATACTTCCCTGTTCGCTGGACCATGTGTTTGTGTAATGTGCCTATTGTCATGCACTAAAGTGTTACTCTGTCATTTGCTGTGAACCTGTTTATGATATAGGCACGTACACTGGCCCTGCTGGGAATATATCCCTGTCCATTGGACTAGATGCCTGGGCAGTGTGCCTATGTTCATATACTTAAGTGTTACTCTATCACTCACTGTGAACCTGTTTATTGCAATGGCATTTACACTGACCTTGCTGGGAACATATCCCTGTTCACCGGATGATGTGTGTGAGTAACATGCCTATTGTCATCTATTAAAGTGTTATTCTGTCACTGACTGTGAATTTATCTTTTGTATAGGCACTTACACTGGCTCTGCTGGGAATATATTCCTGTTCATTTATTTGTAATGTGCCTAGAGTTCTTGATTAGGTGAACCTGCGTTTTGTAAAAGGCACTTACACTGGCCCTGCTGGGAGTACACCCTTTTGTGTGCACCTAATTTGATCCATGTAGCCCCACATGGGTTCTTTATTCGCTCTTATGTGTCATTTAACCTTCTTACTTGTCACAATTTTTATATCCCATGTAATATTTATATGCTTGACCCAACCAATTAAAGTTTTTCTATGTGCAACTTACTTTGGTGTTGGTGGTTCTTGGGCCATGGGATATGATGTAATATAAGGCAAATTTAAAGACTTTTTTTCTGCTGTTTCAACACCTGCTGAGCCGTAGCCTGGTGCCGCAAGGCCCAGGACGCTCCCACGGCCCTGGTAGAATGGGCCTTCAGCCCTAAGGGAACCGGAAGCCCCGAGGAACGATAAGCTTCGAGAATTGGTTCCTTGATCCACCGAGCCAGGGTTGATTTGGAAGCTTGTGTCCCTTTACGCTGGCCAGCGACAAGGACAAAGAGTGCATCCGAGCGGCGCAGGGGCGCCGTACGAGAAATGTAGAATCTGAGTGCTCTCACCAGATCTAACAAGTGCAAATCCTTTTCACATTGGTGAACTGGATGAGGACAAAAAGAGGGTAAGGAGATATCCTGATTGAGATGAAAAGGGGATACCACCTTAGGGAGAAATTCCGGAACCGGACGCAGAACCACCTTGTCCTGGTGAAACACCAGGAAAGGGGCTTTGCACGACAACGCTGCTAGCTCAGACACTCTCCGAAGTGAAGTGACTGCTACTAGGAAAACCACTTTCTGCGAAAGGCGTGAGAGAGAAATATCCCTCATTGGCTCGAACGGTGGTTTCTGAAGAACCATCAGCACCCTGTTCAGATCCCAGGGTTCTAACGGACGCTTGTAAGGAGGGACGATGTGACAAACCCCCTGCAGGAACGTGCGTACCTGTGGAAGTCTGGCTAGGCGCTTCTGAAAAAAACACAGAGAGCGCAGAGACTTGTCCCTTAAGGGAGCCGAGCGACAAACCCTTTTCCAATCCGGATTGAAGGAAGGACAGAAAAGTGGGCAAGGTAAATGGCCAGGGAGAAAAACCCTGAGCAGAGCACCACGACAGGAATATTTTCCATGTCCTGTGGTAGATCTTGGCGGACGTTGGTTTCCTAGCCTGTCTCATAGTGGCAATGACCTCTTGAGATAATCCTGAAGACGCTAAGATCCAGGACTCAATGGCCACACAGTCAGGTTGAGGGCCGCAGAATTCAGATGGAAAAACGGCCCTTGAGACAGCAAGTCTGGTCGGTCTGGTAGTGCCCACGGTTGGCCGACCGTGAGATGCCACAGATCCGGGTACCACGACCTCCTCGGCCAGTCTGGAGCGACGAGGATGGCGCGGCGGCAGTCGGCCCTGATCTTGCGTAACACTCTGGGCAACAGTGCCAGAGGAGGAAACACATAAGGGAGTTGAAACTGCGACCAATCCTGAACTAAGGCGTCTGCCGCCAGAGCTCTGTGATCTTGAGACCGTGCCATGAATGTCGGGACCTTGTTGTTGTGCCGGGACGCCATTAGGTCGACGTCCGGCATGCCCCAGCGGCAACAGATCTCCTGAAACACGTCCGGGTGAAGGGACCATTCCCCTGCGTCCATGCCCTGGCGACTGAGAAAGTCTGCTTCCCAGTTTTCTACGCCCGGGATGTGAACTGCGGATATGGTGGAGGCTGTGGCTTCCACCCACAGCAGAATCCGCCGGACTTCCTGGAAGGCTTGCCGACTGCGTGTCCCGCCTTGGTGGTTGATGTATGCCACCGCTGTGGAGTTGTCCGACTGAATTCGGATCTGTTTGCCTTCCAGCCACGGCTGGAACGCCTTTAGGGCAAGATACACTGCCCTTATCTCCAGAACATTGATCTGAAGGGAGGACTCTGTCTGAGTCCAAGTACCCTGAGCCCTGTGGTGGAGAAAGACCGCTCCCCACCCTGACAGGCTCGCGTCCGTCGTGACCACCGCCCAGGATGGGGGCAGGAAGGATTTCCCCTTCGACAGAGAAGTGGGGAGAAGCCACCACTGAAGGGAAGCCTTGGCTGCCCGAGAAAGAGAGACGTTCCTGTCGAGGGACGTCGACTTCCTGTCCCATTTGCGGAGAATGTCCCATTGAAGTGGGCGCAGATGAAACTGCGCAAAAGGAACTGCCTCCATTGCTGCCACCATCTTCCCTAGGAAGTGCATGAGGCGCCTCAGGGGGTGTGACTGACCTTGAAGGAGAGATTGCACCCCTGTCTGTAGTGAACGCTGTTTGTTCAGCGGAAGCTTCACTATCGCTGAGAGAGTATGAAACTCCATGCCAAGATATGTCAGTGATTGGGCCGGTGTCAGATTTGACTTTGGAAAATTGATGATCCACCTGAAACTCTGGAGAGTTTCCAGAGCAATGTTCAGGCTGTGTTGGCATGCCCCTTGAGAGGGTGCCTTGACAAGTAGATCGTCTAAGTAAGGGATCACCGAGTGTCCCTGAGAGTGTAGGATTGCCACCACTGTTGCCATGACCTTGGTGAAGACCCGTGGGGCTGTCGCCAGGCCAAAAGGCAGTGCCACGAACTGAAGGTGTTCGTCCCCTATGGCGAAACGCAGGAAGCGCTGATGCTCTGGTGCAATTGGTACGTGGAGATAAGCATCTTTGATGTCGATTGATGCCAGGAAATCTCCTTGGGACATTGAGGCGATGACGGAGCGGAGCGATTCCATCCGGAACCGCCTGGTTTTCACATGCTTGTTGAGCAGTTTTAGGTCCAGAACGGGACGGAAGGATCCGTCCTTTTTTGGCACCACGAACAAGTTGGAGTAAAAACCGTGACCCCGTTGCTGAAGAGGAACAGGGATCACCACTCCTTCCGCCTTCAGAGTGCACACCGCCTGCAGAAGAGCCTCGGCTCTGTCGGGGGGCGGAGATGTTCTGAAGAAACGAGTCGGAGGACGAGAGCTGAACTCTATCCTGTAACCTCGAGATAGAATGTCTCTCACCCATCGGTCTTTTACTTGTGGCAGCCAGGCGTCGCAAAAGCGGGAGAGCCTGCCACCGACCGAGGATGCGGTTTGAGGAGGCCGAAAGTCATGAGGAGGCCGCTTTGGGAGCGGTTCCTCCGGCGGTCTTTTTAGGACGTGACTTAGACCGCCATGAATCGGAGTTCCTCTGATCTTTCTGAGGCCTTTTGGACGAGGAGAATTGAGACCTGCCCGCGGTCCGAAAGGACCGAAACCTCGATTGTACCTTCCGTGGTTGAGGTCTGTTTGGTTTGGACTGGGGTAAGGATGAATCCTTTCCCTTGGATTGTTTAATGATTTCATCCAATCGCTCACCAAACAAGCGGTCGCCAGACAATGGCAAACCGGTTAAGAACTTTTTGGAAGCAGAGTCTGCCTTCCATTCACGTAGCCACATGGCCCTGCGGAGTACCACCGAATTGGCGGATGCCACCGCCGTACGGCTCGCCGAGTCCAGGATAGCATTAATGGCGTAGGACGCAAATGCCGACGCCTGAGAGGTTAAGGACACCACTTGCGGGGCAGATGTACGTGTTACTGCATTAATCTGCGCCTGACAAGCTGAGATAGCTTGGAGTGCCCATACGGCTGCGAATGCTGGAGCAAAAGACGCGCCGATAGCTTCATAGATGGATTTCAACCATAGTTCCATCTGTCTGTCAGTGGCATCTTTGAGTGAAGCCCCATCTTCCACTGCAACTATGGATCTAGCCGCCAGTCTGGAGATTGGAGGATCCACCTTAGGACACTGAGTCCAGCCCTTGACAACCTCGGGGGGGAAGGGATAACGTGTGTCCTTAAGGCGCTTTGAAAAACGCTTGTCTGGACAGTCTCGGTTTTTCTGGATTGCCTCTCTGAAGTCAGAGTGATCCAGAAACGTATTTAATGTACGCTTGGGAAACCTGAAACGGAATTTCTCCTGAGAAGCTGACTCCTCAATTGTAGGAGCTGGGGGAGAAATATCCAACACCTGATTGATGGTCGCTATAAGGTCATTCACTACGGCGTCACCTTCAGGTGTATCTAGGTTGAGAGCGGCTTCAGGATCAGAATCCTGATCTGTTACCTCCGCTTCATCCTCCAGAGAGTCCTCCTGCTGGGACCCTGAACAGTGTGATGAAGTGGAGGGAATTTCCCAGCGACCCCGCATGGGCGGCCTGGGACTGCGGTCCGTGTCAGAGACCTCACCCTGGGACCTATGGGTTACCCCAGGGGCACTTTGCTGTTCCAATTGAGGGGGACCAGGGGTCAAGGATTGGACAGTGCCCGGGGCCTGAATCACCGGTCTGGACTGCAATGCTTCCAGTATTTTAGCAGACCATTTATCCATACTCTCAGACAGTTTGTCAGCAAAGGCTGCAAACTCCGTCCCTGTCACCTGGACAGTGGTAGCAGGTGGTTCCACCTGGGCCACCAGTCGCAGAGGCTCCGGCTGAGTAAGTGCCACAGGGGCCGAGCATTGCACACAATGAGGGTCAGTGGAACCTGCCGGTAGTACAGCTGTACATGAGGTACAGGTTGCAAAGTACGCCTGTGCTTTGGCACCCTTGCTTTTTGCGGATGACATGTTGTCTCCTCTGAGAACAACCAGGAGGGTATATAGCCAAAAATCAACAGAGCGACCGTACAGTGCAAATGTATAGCCTATAAGCCTATATATATATATATATACACTTCGGTACTCAGTGGGGCCAGCACCACAGGTGCTGCTTACCGACCGCTTAGAGCGGTTGTGTGATCACCAGATTCCCTGCCTGGGTCTCTCTGTGTTGTCTCTCCTCTCCAGCGTCTGAATCGCTGACAGGAATGGCTGCCGGCGTTCTGTGGGGAGGAGGGGACCGTGGGCGTGCCCAAGAAAGTGCGGGAATCTAGTGCCCCAGTGTACTGAGTGAGGGGGGAGGAGGATACAAATGTATGCTCCAGCCCTCTGCGCTGACGATCTGTGCAGCGTCCCGCCCTTCCCCTGACTGGCAGGCCTGTGGGCGGGAATATGCGACACTAGGCCGCAGAAGCCGGGGACTAAAGTTATAAGCGCGGCCGGCAGTAAGCGCGGCCGCGCGGTAGTCCCCGGCGCACTAACACACCCAGCAGTGCTGTAATGTGTATGGCACAAGCGCTCCATGCGCGGTAGTCCCCGGCGCACTAACACACCCAGCAGTGCTGTAATGTGTATGGCACAAGCGCTCCATGCGCGGTCCCCACGGGGACACAGAGTACCTCACAGTAGCAGGGCCTTGTCCCTGACGATACCCGGCTCCTATCCAGCAGATTCCCAGGGGCTGCGGAGGGAGCACGGTCCCAGTGCCTGGAGACCGATTAGGATCCCACTTCACCCAGAGCCCATTAAGGGATGGGGAAGGAAAACAGCATGTGGCTCCTGCCTGTGTACCCGCAATGGGTACCTCAACCTTAACAACACCGCCGACAAAGTGGGGTGAGAAGGGAGCATGCCGGGAGCCCTGTTATGGGCCCTCTTTTCTTCCATCCGACCTAGTCAGCAGCTGCTGCTGACCAAGCTGTGGAGCTATGCGTGGATGTCAGCCTCCTTCGCACAAAGCATAAAAACTGAGGAGCCCGTGAGGCACGGGGGGTGTATAGGCAGAAGGGGAGGGGCTTTACACTTTTAGTGTAATACTTTGTGTGGCCTCCGGAGGCATAGCTATACACCCAATTGTCTGGGTCTCCCAATGGAGCGACAAAGAAAAATGGTTGGCAGGTATGACTTTTGTAGGGGGTAAGTCCATAAAGGAATGTATAAATGGTTGGCAGGTATGACTTTTGTAGGGGGTAAGTCCATATAGGAATGTATAAATGGTTGGCAAGTATGACTTTTGTAGGGGGTAAGTCCATATAGGAATGTATAAATGGTTGGCAGGTATGACTTTTGTAGGGGGTAAGTCCATATAGTAATGTATAAATGGTTGGCAGGTATGACTTTTGTAGGGGGTATGTCCATATAGGAATGTATAAATGGTTGGCAGGTATGACTTTTGTAGGGGGTAAGTCCATAAATGAATGTATAAATGGTTGGCAAGTATGACTTTTGTAGGGGGTAAGTCCATATAGTAATGTATAAATGGTTGGCAGGTATGACTTTTGTAGGGGGTATGTCCATATATGAATGTATAAATGGTTGGCAGGTATGACTTTTGTAGGGGGTAAGTCCATATAGGAATGTATAAATGGTTGGCAGGTATGACTTTTGTAGGGGGTAAGTCCATATAGGAATGTATAAATGGTTGGCAAGTATGACTTTTGTAGGGGGTAAGTCCATATAGGAATGTATAAATGGTTGGCAGGTATGACTTTTGTAGGGGGTAAGTCCATATAGGAATGTATAAATGGTTGGCAGGTATGACTTTTGTAGGGGGTAAGTCCATATAGGAATGTATAAATGGTTGGCAGGTATGACTTTTGTAGGGGTAAGTCCATATATGAATGTGTAAATGGTTGGATTTGTGTTTTGGGGATGACAGACTCCCTTTAACGCACAGTATATAAAACAACAGGTCAAGCATTCTGGAATTATTTCCAAGACACAGCAATGGTGCACTATGTAAACAGATACACTAATAAACTCAGCCAGTACAACACGGCTTCCTCTCCTAATGAGTTTCCTTTATGGGGGAAATAACAGATTATCTTTGCTTTTATCTCGATACAGAATATAATAACTAGCCCTTCAGTCAAAATGTGTTTTACCAAATGTCAACAATTATATGAAATGTCCATTAACCTCTTTGATAAATTTCTTCCTACACCACGCTAGGCATGTCCAGACGCTGGATATAAGGTTATTCTGTAATTGATTCTGTGGATTGTGATAATCCCCCCCAAAAATGGGCTTTAGGAAGAAACAGACACAGGAACCAAATATATTCACGAATAGTCAACACACACGAAAGCTGCTGCTTTGCATTAACAAGATATGAGCAAGATATCATTTTAATAAAACATGTAAATGTTAAGAAAAGCTGTGCCCATTACCAGTAAAATTGTATTCACCTTGGGGGTAATGCAAAGAAAATTATTCTTCTTTCTTTTAATGGTCTTCAGCTTGATCTCGAGCCATAGAGACTTGATGGATGAACGATCTGTAGGAAGATCGATCTTGTTCAAGCATAGATAGATCCACCAGGGCCTTCTCCATTGTTATCTTGATAGTATCAAGCCAACAAGTTGCTTGTCTTCCTCTTCGCCTTGTTTGTTCTATTTTTGCCACCATGCTGTCCTTTTCCAGTGATCAGTCTCTTTGTATGATGTGTCCAAAGTAGGCAAGTTGTAGCTTGGTGATCCCTGCTTCAAGTGACATGTCTGGTTTGAATTATTCTAAAATTTGTTTGTTCTTTTTGCCATCCATGCTATTGATAACATCGGTCTCCAGAACCACATTTCAAAGGTATTAATTCTTCTTCTGTTATCGGCCAGATTTTGCATCCATGTGTTACCACAGAGAAGATCAGACTATGTACGAGCCGTGTCTTCACCAAGAATGAAATGTTCCTCGATTTGAGGATCTTGTAAAATAGCTTTATTGTTGATTTGACCATAGCTATTCTCCTATTGACTTCTGGTGTCATTGCTGCATCTTTGATCTGAGTAGGTTGAAGTCCTTTACAACTTCCAATTTGTTGCCCTCCATCTCAAATGTCTCCCGGTCGTACCTGGCAGTCGTCAATATGTTTGTCTTCTTTGTATCGAGGATTCCCATGTTTCAGCTTTCCATCTTGACACTCCATAATAAGTTCTTCTGTCCATCTACGCTTGTTGCTATCAATGTTGTATCATCTGATTATTTAAGATTGTTGATGATTCATCTAGAAATTTTGATTCTTTCTTTTTCGGCAAGTTCAGTCTTCCTGAAAATAGCTTCTGCAAATAAATTGAAGCGAAATGGTGACAGGATGCCGCCTTGTCTGACGCCTTGATCCATTTTGAACCATGCAGTGTCACCGTTTTCTATACGAACTGCATCTTCTTAGTCGATGTAAAGGTTCCTTATGATGCTGATCAGATGGTTCGGCATAACCATATCCTTCATGGTATTTCAAAGTTTCTGGTGATTAATACAGTCAAAGGCTTTGTCAATGAAGCAAAAATAGAGCTCTGTTATATTCTTTGGCCTTTTCCATCATCCATCTAATGTTGGAAATTACATCTCTCGTTTGTCTGCCTTTTCAGAACCCTGCTCATGTCTCTGGCAGCTTTTTGTCATAGTAAAGCTGTAGCCGTCTCTGTAAGATCTTTAGTAGTATTTTGCTGGCATGAGGTATGAGCGCAACAGTCCGATAGTTTGCACAGAAGGTAGCATCTCCCTTCTCAGAATAGGAATAAACACCGATCTTGTCCAGTCCTTGGGCATTTATGAGTTGTCCATATCTGTTGACACAGGTATATGATGACATTAACTGCTGCTTTGTTTTTTGACAGAAGCTTTATCACAGCAATAACTTGTCTTTTTTTTTTGTTCGGTTCGCTATCATTTCCAGTCTCTGTTTCTTCCTGTATTACTATGTTGTTCTTGTAGGTGTGCTCCGTGCATTCTTTCCATCATTCCTTGATCTGTTCTGGCTCAGTTAGTTTATTAGAATTTGTGTCGTTCAACATTTCCACTCTTGGTTGAAACTTTGGTCGTATCTCTTTGATCTTTTGGTATGCCATCCTGGTCTTGCCCTTCAGATGTTCATTTTCTATCTCTCAGCTGACTGTGGAACTGATCATGAACTTTTAATAACAAAGATTAGAGTCAAGCTGCCCAAAAGTACTAGACACCAGGTCAATATACCAGAAGTTTTTTAGAACGGTCTGCATAACCAATTTATATCTTAGGACATAGATTAAAGAAATGCTGAGGAATTATGGACACCTATAAAGACTACTGTTAAGGTGGTGTCACACACAGCGACGACGACGTCGCTGCTACGTCACCATTTTCTATGACGTTGCAGCGACGTCCCGTCGCTGTCGCTGTGTGTGACATCCAGCAACGAGTTGGCCCCTGCTGTGAGGTCGTTGCTCGTTGCTGAATGTCCTGCTTCATTTTTTCGTCGTCGCTCTCCCGCTATGACGCACACATCGCTGTGTGTGACAGCGAGAGAGCGACGAAATGAAGCGAGCAGGGAGCAGGAGCCGGCGTCTGGCAGCTGCGGAAAGCTGTAACCACTGTAAACATCGGGTAACCAAGGGAAGCCCTTTCCCTGGTTACCCGATATTTACCTTCGTTACCAGCATCCGCCGTTCTTGCTGCTAGTGCCGGCTCCTGCTCTGTGCACATGTAGCTGCAGTACACATCGGGTTAATTAACCCGATGTGTACTGTAGCTAGGAGAGCAAGGAGCCAGCGCTAAGCAGTGTGCGCGGCTCCCTGTTCTCTGCACATGTAGCGACGTTATGATTGCTGCTGCGTCGCTGTGTTTGACAGCTAAGCAGCGATCATAACAGCGACTTACAAGGTCGCTGTTACGTCACAGAAAATGGTGACGTAACAGCGATGTCGTTGTCGTTATGTGTGACACCAGCTTTACTGAAGAAGCCAGAAAGACAATAAACAAGAGGCAGAAGAGACCCCCGCAGCCATGGCTAACAGAAGAGACCCTAAAGATCATTGGATAAAGACGAATGACAAAAGCAAAAGGTAGCAAGCAGGACGCAGACAACATCAGTAAAAGACTAAAGAGAGTTATTGGAGCACAGCAAATATAACCACAAATCGTTCGTAGATATTGAGTAAAAACAATCTTCATTATTAAGAAAATCACAATTAATGAAAGTATTGAATAGGGTTAAAAAATAAGCTAATCCACAAGAATAGGGTGGTTAGTGTGTCATGCACTGGATAATAGTGTGGTGTTGATATAACTATGAAAAAATTATATAATATCCAACCACACAAAGCACACTAATTTTTTTTTTTTTACCAAATGTGTAAACACATATAAATGTTCTTAATGAACCTATTGAGAAAATCTGCTCTAATTAATCTCACTAGTCCCAAAATTAATAAAGAAAATAAATAAGCAGACTGGTTTTTTTATAGTAAAAAAAAATCAAGGAGACTTTTATGAATGCCAGATCAATAAAATATAAAAGGACTGCCTTTTGCTGTACACAGTCACTAAAATGTACCAGCCTTTCTGCTGGAGGCATGTCTGAGAGGGCCGGAGTGAATACTAATGATGCAAGGGCCAGGACAGTGAGGCTTGCCATGGGGTTCACGGTTTGGAAGTGCTAATGATGTCTGTGAGTTTTCAGGAGCGGTGGACTGATCGGTGCCAAGCATTTCCTGGCATCTTATACAAGGCAGGAAGCAGTCTAAATAAAACGCGTTAATGAAAATGAGGCATCTTCTGGCAACACTAAGCATACTATCGGCTAGATTTTCTGACCTCATTAAAAATAGGCACAACTTAATGAATATCAACTTATTCCAATAAGTATAAACTGAAATAGTTGCTTTACAAGGGGTATTTTCAAATTATTAATTTGTTTTGAAAGGAACATGTCAGCAGGTTTTTGCTATGAAATCTAGAAGTAACAAGGCACTCCCAGAATATGATGAAAGGTATATTTATTAATGTGCTTGACAACAAAGAACGTTTTCGGCCCAAATTGGACCTTCCTCAGTAGCACATATGTGAGGAGGACCGTAGTATGAACTGTAGGCGCGGAATCCACCGCTGCATGGGGGCTGCCATGAAATCTGACAGCAGTAGGAGGTTGAGATTAGAGATGAGAGAACCTGAGGTTTGAGGTTCGGGTACCGACTACCAAAAAAAACCAACAACAAAGTTCGGGTTCGAAGTTTGAGTGAGTTATGAGTGCAAACCACTGAAGTGATCACAGCTGTGCTTTGGTATGAGTGATGCTCAGCCCTGTGCAGTGCTTGGGGGGTAACATTAGCATGATCAGATGCAGTATGCACACACACAAACAAAAAAACCCTAATAATTCAAAACCCCGCCTATCCTTCCCTGGAGGTGCTCTGCTTATGGCTGGCTGCATGTGGGTGGAGCCACGAACTGACCACTTACAGACTTCCATTGAGTTTCGGATCAAGTCAGGGATCACAAATCGAACTTTTCTAAGGTTCAAATGTACCTGCCAACAGAACTTCCAAAGGTTCGCTCATCTATAGTAGGGACAGAGACCCTGATTCCAGCGATTATCACTAAAAGACTTAGGCGGGCTTTACATGCTGCGACATTGCTAGCATCGGCTAGCAATGTCGCGTGCGATAGCACCCACCCCCGTCGGTGGCACAATATGTGGTGAACGCTGCCGTAGCGAACATTATCGCTACGGCAGCGTCACACGCACTTACCTGTGCAGCGACGTCGCTGTGACCGACGACCCGCCTCCTTTCTAAGGGGGCGGTTCGTTCAGCGTCACAGCAGCGTCACTGAACCGCCGCCCAATAGAAAAGGAGGGGAGGAGATGAGCAGGTCGTAACATCCCGCCCACCTCCTTCCTTCCTCCTTTTCCGGTGGAAGCAGGTAAGGAGATGTTTGTCGTTCCAGTGGCGTCACACATAGCGATGTGTGCTACCGCAGGAACAACAAACAACCTCGTTACTACAGCAGCAGCAGATAATTGGGAAGAGGGGGGCATGTCACCGATGAGCGATTTTGAACGTTTGTGCGACGATTCAAAATCGTGTCACACACAACGACATCACTAAAGCGGCCGGATGTGCATCACAAAATCCGTGACCCCAACGAGATAGCTTTAGCGATATCGTAGCGTGTAAAGCCACCCTAACTCATCAAAGCTTTTACAACAGTTTTATAAAGCTGCATAAATTTGGCGCAACTATTAGCTGCACTAAAATTATACACCATTCGCTGTTCTCATGCAATTTTCGTCCAGCTCCAGCAAAATGAGTGGAGATAGGGCAGGATGGTGATCTTTTATGCTAGACTGGTCACTTTTATAAAAAGCAATGAGGGCTAGGCAGAAGTGGGGATGGTAACATCACAGCCCTGCAAATTTATTAGATCTTATGCCAGAAAGAGGCTCATAGCCGAAGTAGGGTTAAGATTCTGATGCATAGGCAATCTAAAGAAGAGCTTAAAGGGAACCTGTCAGGTGCAATATGCACCCAGGACCACGAGCAGCTCTGGGTGTATATTGCTAATCCCTGCCTAACCGTCCCTGTATACACTAGCATAAATAAAGAGATCTTTATATAAAGTATTTCTAAAGATCTTATATTATATGTTAATGAGCGAGGAGACTAGTCAAAAGGACGTTATTTTCCCTTGCTAGTCGCCCCGATTAGCATCCTGTGGGGGTACTATCATGCTAATCAATGTGCAGCGTCACAGGATGATCTCACTCACCTCTCCGCCACCATCGCATCCGACACTGGATTTCGACTCAATGCGCATGACCCCGGAGTTTGGGTCATGCGCACTACTTCAGTTTGAAGCCAGGACACGTACACCCGGCTTCATAGTCCGCATGACCCAAACTCTGGAGTCATGCGCACTGAGCCAAAATCCCCCGTCAGGCGCGATGGCGGCGGAGAGGCGAGTGAGATCATCCTCTGACGCTGCACATTCATTAGCATGTTAGTACCCCCACAGGGGCGTACTAACATTCCAATGGAGCCGACTAGCAAGGGGAACTAACGCCCAGGGCACTAGTCCCCTCGCTCATTTGCATATGATAAAAGATCTTTAGAAATACTTTTTCTATAGATCTCTTTATCTATGCTAGTGTATACAGTGATGGTTAGGCAGGAATTAGCAATATACACCCAGAACTGCTCGTGGTTCTGGCTGCATATTACACCTGACAGGTTCACTTTAATTAACTAATTAATTAGGATCTTAATGAATTTGCTGCATCTTGGGCGGCTTTCACACTACGTTTTTTTAACATGCGTCATGAACTTTTTTTTAACACAAAAATGGATCCAGTGTAAATGTGTTTTCATTTCAATGCATTTGCAATGGACTTGCGTCAACATGCGTTCACATGCGTTTGCATGCGTTATAGTGAGGATCCAGCGACTTTCAGTTTTTTAACTTTTTTCAAAAACGCTACTTGTAGCGTTTTTGAGCTGCGTCCAAATACTGTTTTTCATTGGATCCTGACTATAGTGCTTGCAAACGCATGTGAACGCTGGCATGCTGATAGACAGGATCCTGCTTGCTCTACTGAGCATGCCCAGAAACCAGCCTGGCGTGATCAGTCTCTCTCTCCCCCTCCCTCTCTCTCTCCCCCGCCTGAGAGCGGCAGACGCTCGTAACCAAGGTAAATATTGGGTATCCAAGCAAAGCACTTCGCTTAGTTACCCGATGTTTACCTTGGTTACCAGCGTCTGCAGCTGTCAGATGCCGGCTCCCAGTCTATCACGTTCAGTTCCCCTCACTCCCGATCACATGACTTCAATGCCCACCCATAAACTTCAAGTGGCAGGATCCTGCAAAATAACATGCGTTTGCATGCGTTTTTCTTTGTAAAAACAGGATCCACTTTTACAGCAAAAAAACGTTCATGACGCATGTTAACAAAATGTAGTGTGAAAGCAGCCTAAAGGCTGCTTTACACCAGACAATCTATCGTGCGATAGATCGTTGGGGTCACGGTTTTTGCGATGCCGGCCTGTGTGACACCTCCTAGCGACGCAGTATCGCTCACAAATCATGAGTCGTGTACTGGTCGCTAGGTTCCATAATATCGTTTAATTTAGTTGTTCATCGTTTCCGTGGTGACACACGCCGCTCCGTGTGACACCCCGGGAATGATGAACAGCAGCTCACCTGCGTCACGCAGCCGCCGCCGGCTATGTGAAGGAAGGAGGTGGGCGGGATGTTTACGTCCCGATCATCTCCGCCCCTCCGCTTCCATTGGCCGGCGGCCGTGTGACGTCGCTGTGACGCCGAACGTCCCTCCCACTCCAGGAAGTGGTAGAATAGGGTGTCCAAGCCGCGCCAATGACTAGCCGATCATGAAGATTGTAGATTAATGTTGCTTTTATTCAATGCACAGGTCAAAGCGTTTCGGGAGACACCGCTCCCTTCCTCAGGACAGACTGGCAAGAAACATCAAATCTCCATCTGTCCTGAGGAAGGGAGCGGTGTCTCCCGAAACGCTTTGACCTGTGCATTGAATAAAAGCAACATTAATCTACAATCTTCATGATCGGCTAGTCATTGGCGCGGCTTGGACACCCTATTCTACTACTCTCTGTTATCTGCCAATTTGGGGACCGCTGCCGTGGGTTGGAGTAACTTACATGCTGTTATAGGAGTTGTGACTTTCACAACCCCTATAGGTGAGTAATACCACCCTTCTTCATCCCCCCCCTTGCTACCGGGTAAGACCCTACTGCGCTTCTTTTTCCACAGTTTAACTCCAGGAAGTGGACGTTCACCGCCCACAGCGTGGTCGCACGAGAGGTAAGTACGTGTGACGGGGGGTTACCGACTTTGTGCGACATGGGCAGCGATTTGCCCGTGACGCAAAAAGGACGGGGGCGGGTACGATCGATTGTGAAATTGCACAATCGGTCGTACCGTGTAAAGCAGCCTTTACTCCAGCTGACTTTTGATCAGAACTTGCATATGAAAATCCAGCCATGATGAATTCCCTCTATAGTATTATAATGTATATGTTAAAAACAAACATTTCTAGACCAGTATATGACCTTCAAATTCTGTTAGTCCCAAAGTATTGAAAATAAAAGTATATATAATGTGTATAGAGGTGTTGGTGGTAAAATACACACATGTGAAGTCAGATTTATGGGCCAGTGCCATTCATACAGATGTGTGGTAGTCTCTCTGCCAGCAGCTTCCTTAAGGCAAGCAGTGAGACCGGAGAGGTGTAATCAACGAGGTGATGAGTGTGCCGGCTCCAAAAGCCAAGGCCTGAAAAGTAGCGTGAGGATTAGGACCAAATACAAAACTAGCAGCATTTAACTCCCACTGACACTCCATGTCAGGATAACCTATTCCTTAATATTGGGCCCAAAATAAATACAAAACATACAAACCTACCATCGGGGTCAGAGATGACGTCTAAGAGAGACTTATCCAAAGTAGATTTGCTCATCAACTTCTCTTCATATTCAAAATACACATCCAACTTCCGAGTCTGAAAGGGGGAAGAAACTGTAATTAATAAGAACATAAAAAATAGTCTTATTTTTTAGTTATTTGATAGGTAAAATTGCAGAGTCCTTCTTATTAAAAATCCTTGCCATTCTGGAGAAGGGAAGGGTTTTTGATGTTATAGATTACTTGCTTGTTTCCAGGGGTGCCGGCCACCTCTGGAGACTATCAGAAGTGGTCGGACTCCTAGTCAAAAAGTGCAGTACTTTCAAAGTGGTTTCCAATAGAGCAAGCAAGTGTGGATCTGAAGCCAAGGTGAGAGAATACAATCCATTTTGTTCCTATAATGTCCACCTTGTCTTATTGCTAATGATGCCATAGAATTCAGCTAGCACTGATGGGCGGGGGAAGTTTCACATTTCCGTTCACACCCCTTTTGTTCCTATTGGCCCATTCGTTGGATACAATTTTTGCTTTGTCTATGACAAAGCGTGTGTGCTGTATTGATTTCCCGAGCGCTTGTAACACAAATCTTATTAATGTGGAGTTCCAGAGGCATAAAAGGAGTGTATTTCATCCAGTTATAATCCCCCTCGCGCTCCTCCTGTGCTGCAGAAGTAAGGATGCCTCCACCTGCAGCATTGGAGAACTAAAGCCCCCGTCACATGATCAGCGACCTGTATAACGATCTCGGCGGGCATTGGGACTATGTTAGGAGGTCGTTGGTAGGCGTCAAACACAGCGATGCGTCCTGCCCAGCAGGACATCGCCTTTGAAGAAAATGGTCCCAACCATTCAGCAACGACCGGCGACCTCACAGCAGGGGCCTGATCGCTGGTAAGTGTCACACATAACGAGATCGCCGCTGCGTCACAAAAAACGGTGACGCAACTACAATCTCGTTCGCAATCTTGTTGTGTGTGACGGGGCCTTAAGTTCGGCCAAAAGAGAAACCATTCAAGGGGTCCCAAACTATCAATCATTCAGAAGACCATCACCCTTCAGCGAGCATAAAGCCTAGACTTGGGAGCGTTGCGATCCAGACAGTTGAGAATAATGCTGGGATTACACAGCAGAATCAAAGCTTTTCAACTACTACCAGTCGGCTGCATACAAGCAAATTGCTACTCGTCTACTGGCCTGTTTTGAATGGCGACCACACTTCTATGCACACAGAATGATTGTTAATGTGCGCATAGAATATTAGATTATTGGCAGCACATCACCTGTTTGCATGGACATCTGCTGCCAAGAACAATGATTTTAGGCTTGCTTAAAAATCAACACTGGTTCATCGGTACTGGCTTGTTTAGTCGATCTGATAATACAAAATGAAATGTTTTTTTAGTGCTTGTTTTTCTATTATCTGGTCATTTAAATGGAACCTAGCCATTTAAGTGTTGGCGCAAGAATCGAGAACTAAAACTAAGACAGACTCAAAAAGCCGCCACACAAATTAGACTAATGTCAGCTGAACCTACTGATATCGACGGGTTCAGCTGACAGTCTAAAGGTGGTGTCACACACAGCGACGACGACAACGACGTCGCTGCTGCGTCACCATTTTCTGTGACGTTGCAGCGACGTCCCATCGCTGTCGCTGTGTGTGACATCCAGCAACGAGCTGGCCCCTGCTGTGAGGTCGTTGCTCGTTGCTGAATGTCCTGCTTCATTTTTTCATTGTCGTTCTCCCGCTGTAAAGCGCACATCGCTGTGTGTGACAGCGAGAGAGCGACGAAATGAAGCGAGCAGGGAGCAGGAGCCGGCGTCTGGCAGCTGCGGAAAGCTGTAACCACTGTAAACATCGGGTAACCAAGGGAAGATCTTTCCCTGGTTACCCGATATTTACCTTCGTTACCAGCCTCCGCCGCTCTTGCTGCTAGTGCCGGCTCCTGCTCTGTGCACATGTGGCTGCAGTACACATCGGGTAATTAACCCGATGTGTACTGTAGCTAGGAGTGCAGGGAGCCAGCGCTAAGCAGTGTGCGCGGCTCCCTGCTCTCAGCACATGTAGCGACGTTATGATCGCTGCTGCGTCGCTGTGTTTGACAGCTAAGCAGCGATCATACCAGCAACTTACAAGGTCGCTGTTACGTCACAGAAAATGGAGATGTAACAGCGATGTCGTTGTCGCTGTCGCTATGTGTGAACCCAGCTTAATGTGTTGGGGGGCGCCTGCTAACTTCTTGTTGGGGGAGATGTCAATCTGTTGTGTAAGATTTAGGGCTGCTTTGTTCTCCTGAAGATAAACCAAAAGGTAGAGATGTTTGTTGGCAGCTCTCTCCTAAAGAACACAGGAGCACTTGGTGGAACGAATGCTCCTGTATATAGGAGAAACTACCAAAAAGGCAGTCAGCCGAAAGCAATCTAGAGTATAGTGGGATTTAGACGTGTATGGACAGAAAACAACTACAGTATATACTCGAGTATAAGCCGAGTTTTTCAGCCCATTTTTTTATGCTGAAACCGCCTCCCTCGGCTTATACTCAAGTGAGGGTCCACAAAAAATTATTCAGAGAAAAGAAAAATAGAAAAATCCAGCGGAAAAAATGTATTGGAAAGGTTTTTCAAATAAAAAAATAGTCTTTATTGTACAAATATTAAAATCCAATGTTCCACAGTTTACAGTCCCTGACAGTTGTTCTGTCGCTTATCCATGTTATGTAAATAAAAGCTTATTACCTGACTTTAAATTCATCCATTGGTTTCATAAATTACTCTTTTGAAATCTGAAACCCTCCCAAATTTGGTTTAGGTTATGAAAATAAAGTTTCTGCAAAGCTGAAATATTGATCATTTAATGAACACAGAAAGGTCAGATTTTGGCAAGACAAAAGTTTTGTTGCCTTGTCATATAATGCACCCAATCCTAGTTTACATCCTCACCTGTGATCACTAAATGATCGGTTAATTAGTGTGTATAAAAAGAAACCCAGCACCCCAGACCTTCAGTTGAACTGCAACTTGACCTCTGAGAACATGCCAAAAATCCACCCTGCGACCAAAGCCTTGATTATCAAGAGGCTGAAGAACAGATCCACTGCAGAGGTGGCTGGCACCTTTAATGTGTCTCAGCATCAAGTACAAAGAATTAAAAAAAGATTTGAAGAGACTGGAGATGTTTTTGACAAGCCCAGGTCTGGAAGACTACGCAAGATAACTGCTCAGGAGGAACGTTTGTTGGTTAGAAAATCCAAAGCCAGTCCCTATTCACACTGCACCAGAGCTCCAAAAGGCCACCTGGTCATCTCAAGTCCCTGTGTCAACTAGAACAGTTTGTAGGATTCAGTCTCAAAATGGATTCCATGGTAAAATCAGTGTTCAGAAGCCAGCGCTAAACAAAAGGCAATTAAAAAACCATGTGGCATTTGCCAAGTCCCACAGCCTGCTAAACAGATGGACGCTGGAAAAGTGGCAGAAGGTGGATTTCTCTGATGAATCTTCTGTTGAATTACACCACAACCGCCGCAAATACTGCAGGAGACCTACTGGAGCCCGTATGGATCCAGAAAACAGTTACGTTTGGTAGTGGAAGGATCATGGTCTGGGGTTACATTCAGTATGGGGGTGTGCATAACATTTGCAAGGTGGAAGGTAATATCAATAGCCTTTCTATGGTGTCCTCTTACCTGCTCCTTGCGGATTGCAGGCACTTAGACCCTTCAATGATTGCAGCCGATGCAGGGGCCGCTGTTGTTGCTGTCAGCTCTTTATTTCACTTGAGTGATTTGTGGTGCTGCAAAGCATTCAACTGAAGTAAAGTGCAGATGACAACAGCAGCATCCCTGTGTACCGGCCACGATCACAGAGGAGTCTATGTGCCAGCAGTCCGCAAGAAGCAGGTAAGAGGACACCGCGGGAACAGAGGACAGGTGAGAATATATTTTTGTGTGTGTGTATGAATAGCATAATAGAGGACAAGAAGGTGACCGGAATGAGGACATTACTTAAGGATGGGCATATTACTAAAGAGCTCATTACTACAGGAGACAACATGGGCACATTACTACACCAAACAATATGGGCACATTACTATAGGAAACTATATTGGCACATTACCACAGGGAACTATATGGGCACATTACTACCAGTAGCTGATTCATTTCCCACCCTACTTATACTTGAGACAAAAAATCTTCCCATTTTTTTGTGGTAAAATTAGGTGCCTTGGCTCATACTTGAGGATATACGGTAATTAACAACTTAACTCCATATCTCAAGCTTTGACAAGTAAACTAACTGGGACATGTCTTTGAGTCAACAATGGTGAAATCTCAACAGCAACTTCTTAAATGGTGGAGCAGCAAAATTAATTCAGCAATTTTCCCATATCTCAAAAGGCCACAGGTACATTTTCCATTAAATTAATTCAAAATTCTGAACGATTGTGCCACTCAGGTAGAAAATAGCTTGATGGCCAGCCATTCCTCGTTTTTCCCCTCGGCTATAACTAACAACCCCAAGATAATTTTTTATGGACAGAATTAGATTAGGAACATTAGAACGTGTTGACTGTCGTTTTCTCCAACGTTTATTAAGAAAAGTAGAACTCGTATTTCACTGCTTTGCATGCAATTGGTAACTTAGCCGGGAACAGAACATTGAAGAAACTACAAATAGTAATAGTCCTGGTTATAAAGGAACAGAAAATAAAGATGTATGAAACCCAGGAGAGCATAACACATAATAGCTAACACATGACTTTTGTTCTTTCAGATCCAATAAATACTTTAACTGTATGCACTAAAACACAGACGCTTCACAAAAAATACAATTTTCTTAAAAGGCCGCTTTTATTTATTTCTTTTTCTTTTATTAATTACTCTTATGTCGCAATTCTGTAATATTTCATAACCAAGTTTAATTCACAAAAGTGATACTGCAGAATGGGTTAAAAGAAACGTGTCCGGTCCCCTGTGCCCGCCAACCCAGCAGCATTCGCACCTGTATGCCCAAATTCCCTCCCTAACCAGCCCTGTTTAATGCTACTCACTTAATGTTTTTTCAAAAAAGTATTTAGAAGCTCTGCTTTTTCTATGTTAATTAGGGCTGTGACTAGTCGTAAGGGCGTTGTTTCCCCAGACTAATCGGCCCTCTTCCCATTATATCACTTTCCAGTGGGCGTGATAGTATGATTTCCACAAGCCGACGCATCGCCAACTAATGGAAATCTTGCGCATGCGTTTCTGAAGCGGGGAGTACTGGTCTCGGCTTCAGAGAGGCTCACTGCACATGCTCAGAAGTGCAGAATATATTCTTCCAATCATGTGCGGTGCTCCACTCTGAAGCCGGGACGCCTACACCTAGCTTTAGAGGCGCAGTGATGGCGCCGAAATGAGCAGTGTGCATGGTCTAAATTTTTGGAGGGCATAGGGGACCTGAAAGGTTCCCATTAAAGCAAATTCTAAGTGTGTGGACTTGACCATACGGTAGGTCACATGTATCTTCTGTTGTGTATGAGGTGTAGCTGCCAAGCAGCTGATTCGTAAGTCACAGCAGTTAGATAAACTTTCCAATGACTTATAAACATCCGGTGACAGGTTCCCTTTAATAATACTCACCGAACGTTCTCTGGATCCGTGCCTCCTCTTTCGGCCATCTTTTTCCTCCTTCTAAATCTAGTGTGGATGATGCATTCTACATCATCTACATTAGCCGGCATTGAGGTCCCGCGCAGGCGCACTACAATACTTTGATCTGCCTTACTCAGGGCAGATCAAAGTCTGCCTGCGCAGGACCTCAATGCAGTCTAGTGTAGATGACCTAGAACGCGTCATCCACACTAGCTTCAAAAGGAGGACAAAGATGGCCGAAAGAGGAGGCACAGACCCGGAGAACAGAGACGCACATCCGACCAGTCTGCTACGCACCAACCGTTAGGTGAGTATTATAAACATCCAGTGACAGGTTCCCTTTAAAGTCTTTGAGGATGAAAATGGTGGTAGCATTATTCTAAAATATCCACAACTTGACAGTTGTGGTTTAAGTCTTCACAATATATTGCCTCCTAGGCAGTAAACAATGAAAAAGCAAAGGCTTTGGCTTCCCTATTGGCAGATTACAAGAGTAGAGTATTGATGGCATCACATTGGAACTATCTTAGCTTTTTAAGGCTTCGTTCCAATGATGAGCTTTTGGTGAGTCTTTGATGTTGCAGAAGCATTTCTGCACTTATTACGTAAATTCGGGTACTTGTGGGTTTTTTGTACATGTGGTTTTTTTTACGCTGTATTTTTTATCTTGTATGTCCGTTTTAAACAATGACATTATAAAGGAAAATAAAAAGTCAGGGTTCTTCATAGTGCAGAAATCCTTCACAATCTGGAGATGGTGAAGGCCGACAGAAAGGGCATATGACCGTGCGCTCACCTTGGAGGGATGTGCACCAACACCTAGAGATGGAAGGAATCAGCAGCAGCTTGCCCCAGGTAATATTTCGGAGCAAAAAACATGTATCAGATAAAAAGTATTATAAAAAATAATATAATAAATAAAAGGGGTGGGATGTTAAAAGTGCTGCTTAGTGTGACAGACAGGACATAAGAATTTATCAAAAGATTTAGGGCTGCGCATCTCACTAGCAGACAGATGTCTTCCTCAGGCCTGTGTGGATTACATGGAAACACACTACAGCATGTAATGGAAGTCTATGAGAGAAATCTGGACATATTACTCAGCGTACCCACAAGTGTGATTGCAAAGTTGTGGATTTGAAGCACATAAGGCAGGTCAATGAACATAGCAAAGCACAGTGGGCAGAAGATTTCTATAAATCCCCTCCAATTTGCTGGAACTGTAGATGTAGAATCAAAAACTCATCAAAACCTGTTGTGGGCACAAAATTGGCTTTTAAATTGATGCCACCATCTATTTTCCTGCCAAAATTGCAGGCTAGTCCTTCAATCATTCATATCTGTCATGAGGTGACAGAAAAAGAAGGGTGACTGGCGGGGAGACCCTATGCTAGCCCTCAGACTAAGCGTACCCTAAGCTTTCCCTCAAACCAGAGGTATGCTTAAAAGTAGCGAAGTCTGGGCCCCCAACGTCTCCCCATCTCCTGTACTTGTCCCTGATGGTAACACCCCCTCCACAACCCACCACCTGAGGGGTAAGGGCAAGAACAGAAGTAAACCCCATCGACAAAGACTGACAGGGGTAGCAATAAACACTCATGCATACCTAAGACCAACACCAGGGAACTACAAAATGTGTACAGAGAGGGGTAACTAAGGAAAGAAGAACGTAACAAAACAGGCTACTATAAAGAAATATATACATTTAATTTTATGATGAAAAACGATAGTCCAGCCTCTCACTAATCTCAAAAAGAGAAGACCGCAACAATATGATAGTAATATGATTTTCTAAGAAGAGTTTTGAAATTATGCATACTTCCTAAAGTACATAAAAAGCATTTTGTGTCTTTAAGGAAACAATTCTGAGAAATTACACACCCGTATACCAAAACTCTGCGAAAAAATAAAACTGCAGCTGTATGATAAGATCCAATGTTGGACAATTTACTTTTATTCAGGCGGCTCACAAGAAAATGCTAATACAAAAACCACAGATGATCAAGCCGATAAACCCGAAATCCACATAAGAGGGAGAGCACCTGGAATATGGGATACAATTTCTTCTTGTCCCTACGCCCACACTATGACATTAGGTAACAAATAGGCAGAAGACGTCCGAGGGAAGATTGAACAGCTTGAGATGTAAAGTGCGATAAATCAATCTCTGGTCTGACGGGCTGACATCTGACACTGCACCACAAAGCGGAAAGGTCTTCAGACAAGGCTTGGGTGGCTTGCTCTTTTCTGCTTTTGGTGGAGAAGATACTGGTGAATGCGAACAGTTATTTAAGCCAAGGATAAAGACAGGGGCTGTTTGTTGAAATCTTTTAAGCTGCTGGGGTGTTACGAGACACAAACACTGAGTCAAAGCACTGACTTAATCACCCAATGTGCCAGCGAGCTGCCAGTACACACCAGAGGAGCTGATTGATGCTCAGTTTCCTTAGGACGATGCAAAATGCAGATGGAATATGAGCAGCAGGGACAGAGATCACATATCACAAGCAACATATGAAGACTTCAGAGTCCTGGCCAAAAGAATATACAAGCGCATGGCTGTGTGAAAGTGTCTGCACAAAAAAACTGATTAAACAGGCAGACATCGAAATTCACACAGTTAACCAATTAATCATATTTAATGGAGCAAATGCATAACGGTAAGTGACTGACAAGATGCCCAGCACAAAGCAGCATTCAGAAGGCAAAAGTCAAAATATTGCCTTCAAGGTTCTAGCGCTTGGTACACTGTCTTCTGACACATCCCTGTATAACCATAGGACACTGACAAACTGCCCGCCGCAAGGGACCTATTCTATCTACATCCCCCATAACAATGAGAAAAGAAATCACTCAGGTCAAATCCATTTTTCTCTTACATAAAAAGGTGGTTGTAAGAAATTAGATTTCAAAATGACAAGTGTGCATGTGTCAAACTTTGGAAATGATGAGCTGAGAAATTTCTTTTACAAACCGTTGATGTACAGTACAGACCAAAAGTTTAGACACACCTTCTCATACAAAGAGTTTTCTTTATTTTCATGACTCTGAAAATTGTAGATTCAAATTGAAGGCATCAAAACTATGAATTAAGACATGTGGAATGAAATACTTAAGGGTGAAAGGGCTATTTGACTAAGAAGGAGAGTGTTGGGGTGCTACGTCAGATGACCTGGTCTCCACAGTCACCAGACCTGAACCCAATCGAGATGGTTTGGGGTGAGCTGGACCGCAGAGTGAAGGCAAAAGGGCCAACAAGTACTAAGCAACTCTGGGAACTCCTTCAAGACTGTTGGAAAACCATTTCCGGTGACTACCTCTTGAAGCTCATCAAGAGAATGCCAAGAGTATGCAAAGCAGTAATCAAAACAAAAGGTGGCTACTTTGAACAACCTAGAATATAAGACATATTTTCACTTGTTTCACAATTTTTTTAAGTATTTCATTCCACATGTGTTAATTCATAGTTTTGATGTCTTCAATGTGAATCTACAATTTTCAGAGTCATGAAAATAAAGAAAACTCTTTGAAAGAGGTGTGTCCAAACTTTTGGTCTGTACTGTACAAAGGACAAAACTTAAAAAAAAGAGACAGTATTGAGCATTTTCCGTGCAATTTGCTGACAAGGTATAACAAACATCTGGAGATGCTGAAGAGAATTGCACAAACCACATGTAAGTGTCATAAATAAAACAGGAGATCGTATACATTTCCTTTAAGGCAAGAATAGAGAAAAAAAAAAAAAGAGGGTAAGCACGGAAGCCAGCTCCTTTATGTTGAGCGGTTTCACAGGATAAGATTCTCTATTCACCTTCATGTCAGTTTCTGAATGTGTCACAAAAGGAGTTAATGTGGCTGTTCTGACACATGGCAGGATATTTGCAGTGTACTATAGTAGAACAAACAGAGTTTACAAAATGCACAAGCTGCAAAACAATCTACAGAGGAGGTAGACTGGTGATAGGTGAACTTTAAAGGGAATCCGTAAGGAGGATCCATGCCCCCACCTCACCCCACACCACACATATGGACATGAAGGTGTTTGAACTGTCAATCCATCTACACCTTTGTATCTTCTATCTGTTGTTGCATTCCTAAGAAAATAGTGTCTTCACTCATATGCGAATGAGGCCGTTAAGTGCTCTGAATGCGACAGAGCTCTTAACTAATACCTGCCTCCTGAGGTTGTTTCCCTGCCCAGCAACGGCCTCTCTTTAGGTCTATTGATCGCTCATTGTCTGATTGAAATCAGGTGCCAAACAAGAAAATCACACAGTGAGCTATCAATCAAGCTAAGAGGTGGGAAATCAACCTCTAGAGGCAAATGAATTACAATGAATCTGCATGCGAGTTAATGCACTAATTAATTCGTAATGCAGCAACAGAAATAAGACATAAAAGTGTTGATGGATTTACCCTTCAAAGACCGGCATCTCCATATATACACCGTGTGCAGAATTATTAGGCAAGTTGTATTTTAGAGGAATTTTATTATTGATCAACAACTATGTTCTCAATCAACCCAAAAGACTCAAATATCAAAGCTTAATATTTTTGGCAGTTGGAGTGGTTTTTTTTTTAGGTTTGGCGATCTTAGGAGGATATCTGTTTCTGCAGGTAACTATTACTGTGCAGAATTATTAGGCAAATTAATAAAAACCAAATATATTCCCATCTCACTTGTTTATTTTCACCAGGTAAACCAATATAACTGCTCAAAATTTAGAAATAAACATTTCTGACATGCAAAAACAAAACCCCCAAAAAATAGTGACCAATATAGCCACCTTTATTTATGATGACACTCAGCAGCCGACCATCCATAGATTCTGTCAGTTGCTTGATCTGTTTACGATCAACATTGTGTGCAGCAGCCATCACTGCCTCCAGACACTGTTCCGAGAGGTGTACTGTTTTCCCTCCCTGTAGATCTTAAATATTATGAGGGACCACAGGTTCTCTATGGGGTTCAGATCAGGTGAACAAGGGGGCCATGTCATTATTTTTTCATCTTTTAGACCTTTACTGGCCAGCCACGTGGTGGAGTAGTTGGATGCATGTGATGGAGCATTGTCCTGCATAAAAATCATGTCTTTCTTGAACGATACAGACTTCTTCCTGTACCACTGCTTGAAGAAGTTGTCTTCCAGAAACTGGCAGTAGGTCTGGGAGTTGAGCTTCACTCCATCCTCAACTCGAAAAGGTCCCACAAGTTCATCTTTGATGATACCATCCCATAGCAGTACCCCACCTCCACCTTGCTGGCGTCTGAGTCGGAGTAGAGCTCTCTGCCCTTTACTGATCCAGCCTCTGGCCCATCCATCTGGCCCATCAAGAGTCACTCTCATTTCATCAGTCCATAAAACCTTTGAAAAATCAGTCTTAAGATATTTCTTGGCCCAGTCTTGACGTTTTATTTTATATTTCTTGTTCAGAGGTGGTGGTTTTTCAGCCTTCCTTACCTTGGCCATGTCCCTGAGTATGGCACACCTTGTGCTTTTTGATACTCCAGTAACGTTGCAGCTCTGAAATATGGCCAAACTGGTGGCAAATGGCATTTTGGCAGCTTCACGCTTGATTTTCCTCAATTCATGGGCAGTTATTTTGCGCCTTTTTTTCCCAACACGCTTCTTGCGACCCTGTTGGTTATTTGCCATGAAACACTTGATGTTCATGCTTCAAAAGTTTGGCAATTTCAAGACTGCTGCATCCCTCTGCAAGACATCTCACAATTTTGGACTTTTCAGAGCCCATCAAATCTCTCTTCTGACCCATTTTGCTAAAGGAAAGGGAGTTGCCTAATAATTAAGCACACCTTACATAGGGTGTTGATGTCATTACACGGCACCCCTCCTCATTACAGAGATGCACATCACCTGATTTACTTAATTGGTAGTTGGCTCTCAGCCTATACAGCTTGGAGTAGGACAACATGTATACAAAGTATCATGTGATCAAAATACTCATTTGCCAAATAATTCTGCACACAGTGTATAGTTTTGATCTTACTGACAGATTCCCGTTAACATCAATTTGTGATGTGGATTTTCACATGGTTGACCCTCAATAAACTCTAACTGTAAAATGAATAGTGGAAAGATTGCATAGGTCGTTAAAAAAACCCCAAAAAAACCTATTTATTCACAAATCAAATGTAAAAGAACATGATTTTAATAGAGTCAGGCTCTCAGCACGATTCCAGTAACGTAAAACAAAATCTAGTTTTGTGGCTAAATCTAAGAACATTCATATGCGGTTGCAAAACAATATTAGTTTGCAGTTTTGCTCAAAATTACATAAGCCATCCATGAGAAAAATTACAAAGTTATGGTAATCTTCACTTGCATATTGATGTATAAGAGAAATTGAAACAGTTACTCTTTTATACCGGGGTATACACTGGGTACGGAAAGTTTTCAGACCCCTTTAAATTTTTTACTCTTTGTTTCATTGCAGCCATTTGGTAAATTCAAAAAAGTTCATTTTTTTTACTCATTAATGTACACTCTGCACCCCATCTTAACAGAAATGTAGAAATTTTTGCAAATTTATTAAAAACAAGAAAAACTGAAATATCACATGGTCATAAGTATTCAGACAGTCATATTTAAAGGTGGCTTTATACGCTACGACATCGCTAAAGCGATCTCGTTGGAGTCACGGAATTTGTGACGCACATCCGGCCGCGTTAGCTGTGTCGTTGCGTGTGACACCTATTAGCGATTTTGAATCGTCGCAAAAACATTCAAAATCGCTAATTGGTGACATGCCCCCCTCTTCTCAATTATCGTTGCTGCTGCAGTAGCGATGTTGTTCCTCGTTCCTGCGGCAGCACACATCGCTATGTTTGACGCCGCAGGAACGAGGAACCTCGCCTTACCTGCGTCCACCGGCAATGAGGAAGGAAGGAGGTGGGCGGGATGTTTGTCCCGCTCATCTCTGCCCCTCCGCTTTGAGCTGGCGGCCGCTTAGTGACGTCGCTGTGACGCTGAACGAACCACTCCCTTAGAAAGGATGCAGTTCGCCGGTCGAACCACCCCCTTAGAAAGGAGGCGGTTCGCCGGTCAGAGCGATGTCGCAGAGCAGGTATGTGCGTGTGACGCTGCCGTGGCGATTATGTGAGCTACAGCAGCGATCACCACATAACGGCCGTACGATGGGGGCAGGTGCTATCACGCTCGACATCGCTAGCATCGGCTAGCGATGTCGCAGCGTGTAAAGCCCGCTTAAGTCACATGCTGTCCATTTCCTTGTGATCCTTCTTGAGATGGTTCTACTCCTTCATTGGAGTAGAGCTGTGTTTAATTAAACTGATCGGTGTGTGCCTTTCCAAATCAAGTCCTATCTATATAAGACCTAACAGCTCACAGTGCATGTCAGGCCAAATGAGAATCATGAGGTCAAAGGAACTACCCAAACAGCTCAGAGACAGAATTGTGGCAAGGCACAGATCTGGCCAAGGTTACAAAAGAATTTCTGCAGTACTCAAGGTCCCTAAGAACACAGTGGCCTCCATAATCCTAAATGGAAGAAGTTTGGGACCACCAGAACTCTTCCTAGACCTGGCTGTCCAGCCAAACTGTGCAATCGTGGGAGAACAGCCTTGGTCAGAGAGGTAAAGAAGAACCCCAATATTACTGTGGCTGAGCTCCAGAGATGCAATAGGGAGATGGGAGAAAGTTACACAAAATCAACTATCACTGCAACCCTCCACCAGTCGGGGCTTTATGGCAGAGTGGCCCGACGGAAGCCTCTCCTCAGTGCAAGACATATGAAAGCCTGCATAGAGTTTGCAAAAAAACACATGAAGGACTCCCAGACTATGAGAAATAAGATTCTCTGGTCTGATAAGACGAAGATAGAACTTTTTGGTGATAATTCCAAGAACTATGTGTGGAGAAAACCATTCACTGCTCATCACATGCCCAATACAATCCCAACAGTGAAACATGGTGGTGGCAGCATCATGCTAAGTGGGAGTTTTTCAGCTGCAGGGACAGGACGACTGGTTGTAATTGCAGGAAAGATGAATGCGGCCAAGTACATTGATATCCTGGAAGAAAACCTCTTCCAGAGTCCTCTGGACCTCAGACTTGGCCGAAGGTTCAGCTTCCAGCAAGACTAACCCTGAGCACACAGCTAAAATAACAAAAGGAGTGGCTTCAGAACAACTCTGACCATTCTTGACTGGCCCAGCCAGAGCCCTGACCTAAACCCAATTGATCATATCTGCAGATTGCCAATTACTGACAGTGTGCAATTAAGCAGACTGTCAGTATTCACCTCAACTGCGATTTTAGAAAACTCAAGTGACTGCCAGTATGTGGTTTGCATTGAGAGAAGAAGATGGGAGTCTAGTTGGCAAGTGACAACGAATTTGCAAAGTGCATTCTGGTAGTCACGTAACCACCTGCTTGAACTGGCAATTGAGGGGAATTCTGACAGTGTGCTTAATGCCAGGACCAGCCAATGTGCAGTCATACAGACTGGCTGCCGAAATTTACCTCAAGGCTGGAAAACCCCTTTTATTCAATGTTCTCAATAAAAGACACAATGAACATACAAGCTCCAATGTTTCCTCTCGAGCAATAAAAAAATATGACGTTCACTCTCTCTCATCTGTATTTTATAAGTCAATACAGACGCTGGAATTGAAAGGGTTAAACACCGCTCTATCAGTACGAAGAGACGAAGACTTGAACGCTAGGCAAGTGATTTATTGTCAACGCGTTTCGGAGTGGATACTCCTCAGCTGGTCTCACGGCCGGTTTCTTTGCGCTCTTTTTGGAAATCTGTACCGCACTGTATACCGTATACTCCCATGTGTTTGTAATATGCGAAGGTGATTTTCCTGAAGGAGGAGTATCCACTCCGAAACGCGGTGAGAATAAATAATTTGCCTAAGTAAGTCTTTGTCTCTTCATAACGGCAAGCTCTGTCTTTAACCCTTCCAATTCCAGCATCTATATTTCCACGGTCTTGGGGTTCGCAGAAGACCAGTAGTTGTGTCTCACACAACCCTCCCAGGTAAGCAAGTCATCTATCGGATAAAACCCTATTGCGCTTGTCTCTTCTTTGCACATAGTTCTTTGACTTTGCTGCATTGACCTATTTGTCTATGGACATACCACACAGTCACACAATGACATCTGCGTGTGACCTGTGACTCCCACCATGTCTCTACATAGAGGGGCTAATGATTACCGGCTACGCTCTACAGAGATCAGTAATTTCATCAGTTAATGTACTGTCCAATTAATCAGATCAGTAACGCGGAATGTGAAATATGTTGGAATGGCTTCAAATAAGTTATAGACCTAAAATAAGTACAACAGGTTAATCTGATCTTTATTTTTTTGGGATGTGTTTCAAGACTTTTTTTTTTTTTTTTGCTAGAAAATTGGAAACTGTAAAACATTCTCAGTTAGGAACATTTTTCCACAGAAACATCAGTCTCAATTGGCTTGACAAACAAATTATCTTAACTTACAACATAATCTGAAAAAGCAAGAATAGCCGGGATGTGCAATTAGAGCTGACACACTTCATAACACAGAGTTATGGGACGAGGCCTGAGCAGGCCGATGTGCGGAGGCTCGCGGTGCAGAACGTCTGGCGGCAGAAGCCCGAGATCATCTGTCTCTCATTTCTATACTTTGTGCTTCATGATCACTAATCATCCTGCTGTTATCACATACAAAGCCTTGAGTTATGAGCAAAGAGTATGGCTACCGAGGAACCTGAAGATATGGCCTGCTTCACTCCGTAGGCTGTACTTTCCTATACGGTATCTCACTAAAAGGCAGGCATTATATATGCTAACTTTGTCAGCGCAGCCTCTGTACGTATACTATATATACTCAAGTATAAGCTGACCCGAAGATAAGCAGTGGCACCCTATTTTACCACACAAAACTGGGAACACGTATTGACTGAAGTATAAGCCTAGGGTAAGAAATTCACTAGATATTGGTAAATTTAAAAAATAAATAAATAGATACCAATAAAAATGTAATGTGCCCCATTTTTGTACCCTGTAGTAATGTGCCCAGTAGAAATGTGCCCTATCCTTGTGTCCTGTAGTAATGTGCCCATCCCTGTGCCCTGTGGTAATGTGCCCTATTCTTGTCACCTGTAGTATATGTGCCCATCCTTGTTCCCTGTAGTAATGTGCCCTATCCTGGTCTCCTGTAGTAATGTGCACTTATTGTCTCCTGTAGTAATGTGCCCATCCTTGTGACCTGTAGTAATGTGCCCCTCCTTGTCTCCTGTATCCTTGTCTCCTGTAGTAATGTGCTCATCCTTGTGACCTGTAGTAATGTGCCCCTCCTTGTCCCCTGTAGTAATGTGCTCATCCTTGTCTCCTGTATCCTTGTCTCCTGTAGTAATGTGCTCATCCTTGTCTCCTGTAGTAATGTGCTCATCCTTGTCTCCTATAGTAATGTGCCCATCCTTGTCTCCTATTGTAATGTGCTCATTCTTGTCTCCTGTAGTAATGTGCTCATCCTTGTCTCCTGTATCCTTGTCTCCTGTAGTAATGTGCTCATCCTTGTCTCCTGTATCCTTGTCTCCTGTAGTAATGTGCTCATCCTTGTTCCCTGTAGTAATGTGCTCATCCTTGTCTCCTATAGTAATGTGCCCATCCTTGTCTCCTATTGTAATGTGCTCATTCTTGTCTCCTGTAGTAATGTGCCCATCCTTGTCTCCTATTGTAATGTGCTGTATTCTTGTCTCCTGTAGTATATGCCCTTTCTTGTGCCCTGTAGTAATGTGCCCATACTTTAGTAATGTCCTCATATTGGTCCTCTTCTTGTCTCCCATTATGCCATTGCTCATATATACACACAAAAAAAATTCTCATCTGTCCTCTGTTCCCTCAGTGTCTTCTTACTTGCTTCTTGCGCACCACAAGCACGTAGACCCCTCGATGATCTCGGTAGGTACATGGGGCTGCCACTGCTGTCAACGCTTTATTTACTACAGTTAAATGATTTGTGTCACCGCAAATCATTCAACTGAAGTCAAGTGCTGATGGCAGCCACAGCCTGGTGTACCGGACGAGATCATCAAGGTGTCTTTCTGCTTGCAGTCTGAGTGTTTAAGACCCCTGGGCTACAGACATGGAATATATCAGAGGGGCAGCAGTGATCAGTGTGCACAGCAACTAACTTGACTCGCTGTCGCCTCTACTGCAGTCTGGTGGCCGGCGCCCTGTACGATTGCACATAGCTAAAACCGGCCATGAGTGGGACCCTCACTCAAGTATAAGCCGAGGGAGACTTTGTCAGCATAAAAAAATGTGCTGAAAAAGTCAGCTTATACACTAGTATATACGGTACTGAGATAGGAGATGGCAATTGATGCTTTTAAAATTCTATGGAGGAGGAAAGAAGCAGACGCCAGAGACATTCTACTGCAAGTTCACTGACTGTCATCTCCTCCCTCAGTAATAGTGAAATCTGTATTCAATATAGACAGATTTCACCCATGAATTGAAAATTTTGAGAATGAAAGATCAGTCCTGGCTAGGGCTGATAGAATCCGCCAAAATCCGGGACCGGCGGATCCCTGCCGGATTAAAAAAAAAAAAAAAAAAAATAATACGGATCCGCTCCGGATTCTGGTGCCCATATAAAAGTGTATGGGGACCAGAATCTGGAGACTCCTTCCAGGTCACGCTTGTCTCATCCGGAGCCGACAATTCAATATTCATTGTTTGGCCCGCCCACCGGTGCGTGTAATTGGTGCAGCTAGACGTGCCCCCACCCTGAGGGTCAGCTGACTGCAACCAATAACGGGCGGAAGAACGGCCGGTGAGCAGGAAAAGCAGTGCAAGTGTCTGCGGGTCAGTATGGTGAACGTGCATGTCTACAGAAACACATGCACGCTCCTGTCAGAAGTGTGTGGCTCTGCCGGTGATGCGCTGTCAGACTCGTACAAGTTTGACATGACATCAGCCGCCACAGCCTGCGCTCTCTGAACATGAGCGTGCATGTCTACAGAAACACATGCACGCTCCTGTCAGAAGTGTGTGGCTCTGCCGGTGATGCGCTGTCAGTGCGCTGTCAGACTCGTACAAGTTTGACATGACATCAGCCGCCACAGCCTGCGCTCTCTGAACATGAGCGTGCATGTCTACAGAAACACATGCACGCTCCTGTCAGAAGTGTGTGGCTCTGCCGGTGATGCGCTGTCAGTGCGCTGTCAGACTCGTACAAGTTTGACATGACATCAGCCGCCACAGCCTGCGCTCTCTGAACATGAGCGTGCATGTCTACAGAAACACATGCACGCTCCTGTCAGAAGTGTGTGGCTCTGCCGGTGATGCGGCTTTTTTTTTTTTCCAATTATTTAAATAAATAATTAAAAAAAAATACGACATGCGGTCCCCCCTAATTTTCATCCCCAGCCATGATAATGCCGGCTGAGGGCTGGTATTCTCAGCCAGCAACCGCGTGGATCCGGACTTTTACAGTTCGGATCCGCTCAGCCCTAGTCCTGGCACAAAATATACCAAAGTTTTTTGTTGTTTTTTTTTTTTTATTTCAGGTGTACTATTGATTTATGAAAGAAAAATCCATATATCCATATCACATATGATTTATGGATTTTTTTCTACACGCACAACTTTTCAAGGGCTCCTCACTTGCAGTAAGGAGAGCAAACTGAAGTCAGCCTGGTCGAAGGTTCATGGCAAAGCCATCAACACATCCCATCCCAAAGATAAAGCATTCCATTATTTGTGCCTAGCTCTATGTGCTTCTACACCAAGCTCTGTTGTGGGAAAGGCAGGAGTTGTTCTCTGGAAGTGTCAGTTCTCAGGGCCAGCAAGGAACGACGGATGTTGGCCAATTATAAATCATGGAACTCAGGACTTGTGCAAGAAAGTTAATGAAACGGTTTTGTTACTTTGTGTAGATTTGATTTCATAGTTAAGCTGGTTAGAGAAACATAATTTTGTAATATTAATTTATTTATAGGCTCAATCGCTGAAGGACTGCACTTTCTTATAATGGGTTGTGTATGAGAAGCAAACGGGTCTAAGGTGGGAACCCTTAAGCCCTAGCTGGCTTTATGCATTCGGGTAAGGTCAGAATGGTGGTCTTCTCATTGATTGTGTAGGCACATGACTTTGATGTGATATTTGGCCAACTCACAGGGTATGATATTGTTTGGCCATTATCTGGCACGGCCACAGCTTAAGGTCCCGTCACACATAACGAGATCGCTAGCGAGATCGCTGCTGAGTCACGGTTTTGGTGACGCAGTAGCGATCCCGTTAGCGATCTCGTTATGTGTGACACCTACCAGCGATCAGGCCCCTGCTGTGAGATCTCTAGTCGTTGCAGAATTGTCCAGGCCATTTTCTTCAAAGGCGATGTCCTGCTGGGCAGGACGCATCGCTGTGTGTGACACTGTGTGACAGGGTCACAGTGACTGCTGAGATCGTTATACAGGTCGCTACTGCGACCTGTATTGTTCCTGCATCGCTGGTAAGGTCTGACTGTGTGACATCTCACCTGCGACCTCCCAGCAACTTACCTGCGATCCCTATCAGGTCGCATCGTTTTCGGGATCGCTGGTAAGTCGTTGTGTGTGACTGGGCCTTAAGAGAAGCACTTGGCCTTTCTCACTATTTGTAGCCACACAAAGCAGTGAAAAATTTAACATTTCACAACTGACCTTGATATGCTCCAAAACTGCAGTGGCCACATTGGTATGTAGATCTATGAGCCTCTTCTTTTCTAGAAGTTCTGGAAGAGAGCTGAAGGACACGAGAGGAAGACATATTCACCATGCAGAAGTCTGGATAGCAAGAAACAAGTCAAGAAAAGATGGACACAAAAGAAAGTATACAGATAGCACAGCACGGGATCACAGCTGATTCGTTCTGTGAGGTAAAACATTTCCCTGTTTGTTTTTAAAAAATGTTTACCTCAAAAAAAGGTTAATATGTGATCCCATACTGTAATGTCTTTATACTCTTTTTTTTTCCTCCCCTGCCCAGGAGATGTGCTATGATCAGACCATGTCCCTGTATAGTCAGACACGGCCATTACACAGCACACAGCAGGGACACATATAGAAGATTATCTCAGCCCAGGAGCTGTGGTATCATCAGACCATGTCCCTGTACGGTCAGACACGGCCATTACACAGCAGGGACACATATAGAAGATTATCTCAGCCCAGGAGCTGTGGTATCATTAGACCATGTCTCTGTACGGTCAGACACGGCCATTACACAGCAGGGACACATATATAAGATTATCTCAGCCCAGGAGCTGTGGTATCATCAGACCATGTCCCTGTACGGTCAGACACGGCCATTACACAGCACACAGCAGGGACACATATATAGGATTATCTCAGCACAGGAACATTTTATATAACATCCAATTGTGGAACTTATTATTCAAAGATCTATTGATTAAGACTAACATTGTTAGTGGGAAAAACCCCTTTAACGGGAAAACCCCTTTAACTTAACTTTAGGAAATAAATAGAAAGCAATTTTAATATAAATAGTAACGTGGAAAATTAATCAATAAAAGCACAAAAACATAAAAAAAATGTTTAACTTAAAAAAGCCATCAATAGGTAATTTCCTGGTAATATATTTCCTATAAACAGCATCTACCCAGCACCTACCTGACCGCAGACGTAAGTTTTGCTGTGTTGTCGGACAACATACTGATTGCACCTTCATCTTCACCTTCCAAGCCCTGAGAAAAACAGAGAGACATGAAACTCCATATGGGAATCAAAATTAATTTACAAGGTTACCAAGATATATACAATCAGCACATGTACAGTACAGACAAAATGTTTGGACACACCTTCTCAAAGAGTTTTCTTTATATTCATGACTCTGAAATTTGTAGATTCACATTGAAGGCATCAAAACTATGAATTAACACATGTGGAATGAAATACTTAACAAAAAAGTGTGAAACAACTGAAAATATGTCTTATATTCTAGGTTCTTCAGAGTAGCCAAATTTTGCTTTGATCACTGCTTTGCACACTCTTGGCATTCTTTTGATGAGCTTCAAGAGGTAGTCACCGGAAATGGTCTTCCAACAGTCTTGAAGGAGTTCCCAGAGATGCTTCGCACTTGTTGGCCCTTGTGCCTTCACTCTGTGGTCCAGCTCACCCCAAACGATCTCAATTGGGTTCAGGTCTGGTGACTGTGGAGGCCAGGTCATCTGGCGTAGCACCCCATCACTCTCCTTCTTAGTCAAATAGCCCTTACACGGGGTCATTGTCCTGTTGAAAAATAAATGATGGTCCAACTAAACGCAAACCGGATGGAATAGCACGCAGTTGAAAGATGCTGTGGTAGCCATGCTAGTTCAGTATGCCTTCAATTTGGAATAAATCCCCAACAATGTCACCAGCAAAGCACCCCCACACCATCTCCTCCATGCTTCAGGGTGGGAACCAGCCATGTAGAGTCCATCCGTTCACCTTTTCTGCATCGCACAAAGACACGGTGGTTGGATCCAAAGATCTCAAATTTGGACTCATCAGACAAAAGTACAGATTTCCAGTGGTCTAATGTCCATTCCTTGTGTTCTTTAGCCCAAACAAGTCTCTTCTGCTTGTTGCCTGTCCTTAGCAGTGGTTTCCTAGCAGCTATTTTACCATGAAGGCCTGCTGCACAAAGTCTCCTCTTAACAATTGTTCTAGAGATGTGTCTGCTGCTAGAACTCTGTGTGGCATTGACCTGGTCTCTAATCTGAGCTGCTGTTAACCTGCGATTTCTGAGGCTGATGACTCGGATAAACTTATCCTCCGCAGCAGAGGTGACTCTTGGTCTTCCTTTCCTGGGGCGGTCCTCATGTGAGCCAGTTTCTTTGTAGCGTTTGATGGTTTTTGCCACTGCACTTGGGGACACTTTCAAAGTTTTCCCAATTTTTCAGACTGACTGACCTTCATTTCTTAAAGTAATGATGGCCACTCATTTTTCTTTAATTAGAATTTGTATTATGGCAAGAAAAAAGCAGCTAACAGTCTATTCAGTAGGACTATCAGCTGTGTATCCACCAGACTTCTGCACAACACAACTGATGGTCCCAACCCCATTTATAAGGCAAGAAATCCCACTTATTAAACCTAACAGGGCACACCTGTGAAGTGAAAACCATTTCCGGTGACTACCTCTTGAAGCTCATCAAGAGAATGCCAAGAGTGTGCAAAGCAGTAATCAAAGCAAAAGGTGGCTACTTTGAAGAACCTAGAATATAAGACATATTTTTAGTTGTTTCCCAATTTTTTGTTAAGTATTTCATTCCATATGTGTTAATTAATAGTTTTGATGCCTTCAATGTGAATCTACAATTTTCAGTCATGAAAACAAAGAAAACTCTTGGAATGAGAAGGTGTGTCCAAACTTTTGGTCTGTACGGTACCTGTGAGTACATACCACTCTTAAAAGAACACTTTAGCCCCAAGGCATCAAGGTGTTTATGCAGAAATACTGAAGTAAAACTCTGAAAAGTAGCAAAAGTTTTGCATAATGCAAATTTGCAAAAACAAAATTTCAACTTTTACCCATTTTTTGTCAGCTTAGCCAAAAATCGGCGGAGCTGAGTTGGGTCAGGGTGTGGCTATGCCTGACCAATTCTTCAAAAGTGGATGTTTAGATCCTGTCCTTTACTCATGGCACTGTCCTTAGTCAAAATTGTGCGTGAGCCCGCTCCAAGAAGGAAAAGCATGACATGGCACAGTTCGAATGGGAGTGCTCACTTATTCTTCTCTGGACAATCAACGTTCCAGATGTCCCAAACAGTCTGACGAGACGTCATCATATCAAGTAACTTAGCGGGAAGTAACTGGACTGGACTTTACATTTATTTTCTCTGATGAAGCCCTCTGTAGACTATTTGGGACATCTAGAAGAATGATTATCTAGAGAAGAGCAGGTAAGCACTACCATGAGTCCTGTGTCTGCCAACAGTTAAGCCTCCTGAGACCATTCATTTGTGGGGGCTTCTCATCCATGGAGGGGGCTCACTCACAACTTTACATAACAACATTGCCATGAATTAAGAATGGGATCTAAACATCCTCCAAGAGCACCTTCTCACAACCATCCAGGAGCAAATTGGTGATGAGCAATGGTTTTCCAAGTATAATGGAGACCATGTCACAAGGCAAACGTGATAACTAAGTGGCTCGGTGAACAAAACATTAAAATTTTGGATCCATGGCCAGGGAACTCCAGAGAGCTCAATTCCATTCAAAACCTGTGGTAAGTCCTCAAAAAGAGGTTGGGCAAACAAATCCACAGAAATTGTGATAAATTTCAAGCACTGATCAGTCTAGAATGTATTACATCAGGTCGGTATTTGTCCCAGAAGCTGACATTCAGCATGAAAAAAGTCAACCTTGTTAATATTGAGTGTTTACATAAACTTGATGTATTTGTGAATAAAAGCCTCAAAACTTGTGATTTTCTGATCTTTGTCCTTCAATAACCATAGAAACATCAAACTAAAAGATCCTGAAACACGGAAGCAGCAAACTGAGAGAAAACCAAAATTTGTCAGTTTGTAAACTTTTGGTCACAACTATAGAACATAAAGGAAACCCTTAAAGGGAACCCCTCGCCAGATTTGTCCACTATAAGCTCAGGCCGCCACCAGTTCTTATATACAGCATTCTATAATATTGTATATAAGTGCCCAGGCCGCACTGTATAACGTAAGAGACACCTTTTATTATACTCACCTGCACACACTGCAGTTCTGTATAGTATTCCCCCGACACACACTGCTCCTTTGTATAATATCCCCCCATACACTGCTCCTCTGTATAATATCCCCCCATACACTGCTCCTCTGTATAATATCCCCCACACACAAACTGCCCCTCTGTTAAATATCCTCCCACATACAGTGCCCCTCTGTATAACAGTGCCCAATGTACATTACCTTTCTGTATGACAGAGGACAAACGTTTTCTGTAGGTCTTCACAGGTTTGGCACACACTGTTGGTGGTATGTTGGCCCATTCCTTCATGCAGATCTCCTCTAGAACAGTGATGTTTTGGGCCTGTCGCTGGGCAACACGGACTTTCAACTCCCTCTAAAGGTTTTTAATGGGGTTGAGACCTGGAGACTGGCTAGGCCACTCCAGGAACTTCATATGCTTCTTACGAAGCCACTCCTTCATTGCCCTGGCGATGTGCTTGGAATCGTTATCATGCTGAAAGACCCAGCCACGTTTCATCTTCAATGCCCTTGCTGATGGAAGAAGGTTTGCACTCGAAATCTCACAATACATGGCCCCATTCATTCTTTCATGTACATGGATCAGTCGTCCTGGTCTCTTTGCAGAGAAACAGCCTCAAAGCATGATGTTACTACCCCCATGCTTCACAGTAGGTATGGTGTTCTTTGGATGCAACTCAGCTGCATCCTCCAAACACGACGAGTTGTGTTTCTACCAAACAGTTCTACTTTCGTTTCCTCAGACCATATGACATTCTCCCAATACTCTTCTGGATAATCCAAATGCTCTCTAGCAAACTTCAGACGGGCTCAGATATGTACTGGCTTAAGGAGGGGAACACATCTGGCACTGCAGGTTCTGCGTCTCTGGCGGCATAGTGTGTTACTGATGGTAGCCTTTGTTACGGTGGTCCCAGCTCTATGCAGGTCATTCACAAGGTCCCCCCGTTTGGTTATAGGATTTTTGTTCACTGTTTTTGTGATCATTTTGACCCCATGGGGTGAGATCTTGCATGGAGCCCCAGATCGAGGAAGATTATCAGTGTTCTTGTATGATTTTCTGGATTTGTTTTCTTATTTTGTCTCGCATAGTAGTGGTCTACCTATGATATCAATTACAGGCCTCTCTCATCTTTCTAAGTGGGAGAACTTGAACAATTGGTGGCTGACTAAATACTGTTTTTCTTCACTGGAAACATGGCTGCTACAAAACATATAAGGCAGACAAAAAAAAAAAGGTTAAAACATGATTGACAAGAGAAAAAGAATGGATGAAATAGGGGGTTGGAAATATTAATCCCGTAGTTTTCCCCAGTGAAGTATCAGAGCACTGATAATAGGATGCACAATAAGTATATAACCAAGGCATTGTCCACAGAAAAATAATATAATCATCCAGTCTTTTTCTCTTGATATTTGTGCTTTCAACCTTTTGTTTTTGTCAGCCTTATATGTTTTGTATCAATAAAAGCCATGTTTATATACAAGTCCCCCTCCTGGTATATATCCTCATCCTGGGCCCCTCCTGGAATATATGTCCTTCTCCTGGTATATATGTCCCCATCCTGGGTCCCTCCTGGTATATATGTCCCCATCCTGGGCCCCTCCTGGTATATATGTCCCCATCCTGGTTTTTGTCCCCATCCTTGTATATATTTCCCCTTCCTCGGCCCCTCCTGGTTTATATGTCCCCCATCATGGGCCCATTCTGGTATATATGTGCCCATCCTGGTTTTTGTCTCCTACCTGGTATATATGTCATCCTTCTTGTATATATGTCCCCTTCCTGGGCCCCTCCTGGTTTATATGTCCCCCATCCTGGCCCCTTCCTGGTATATATGTCTCTGCTCTGCCTCTAATGCCCCCCCCCCAAAAAAACAGGTAACATTATGTTAACAAAAATACCTCAATAAGCACCGAGGTTTTCATGCACTACAAGTCTCCAATCTGCTTTAAAAAAAAATCCCAGTAAGTAATTAATGAGTTTGCTCTGTTTTTTTTTTTAAAAATTGCTTTGAAGAGGAGAAAATCTTTTTCAATCAGAAAAATCTCCTAACATTACAGGGCTGTCACTCCAGCAGTTCTACTGGAAAGAGTGTAGCTTAAATGTCAGAGCTGTAATGGCATTGCTAACACATTATACTATCATTTCTCTGTCTTGAGAGGTTGAGGGGGTTTACAGTCAGTCTTCAAACATTTAATTGTATCAGGAACTCTGTGGTACAAGTATTGCTACCTCATTTTTAGCAGGTCTGGCAGATCTACATGGTTTCCAATATCAACTGAAGCCATAATGCATTTGGAAAACAGTAAATTCTTGCCACAGTGAACTATTACAATGCACAGGCAGTGTGTAAAGAGCGGTATAACACTAGATTTGAATTGTCAAAATGATTTATAATGCAACAATGCAAAGGAAAACATGTTGTGATATTTGCTCATAGTGATATAATATCCTTACCATTATAGTTTTCAGTCTTTTCACTTCATCCTCTTGGTTCCGGTAAGATTCAAGCTCTTGCTGCACCGATTCAGCAACTTCAGGGAAAGGGCTGGGGAAAAAAAAAATCACAAAGAGTGCGACCGTCTGAGCAGCAAACACTGTGCATCCAACTGCTTTATGGTCTGGTCTATGGCCCTCCTTATTCACAACATGGATTGATAGGGCCCCGGTCTCCATAAGTTACTGGGCTGTAGGCGGAATTTCACTGCTCGTCACAGCCCAGAAGGGGCAGCTACTGAAATAAGTGTTTTGCCTCTTTCCCGGCCCAGGAGCTGTGGTATGATCAGACCATGTCCCTGTACGGTCAGACACGGCCATTACACAGTACACAGCAGGGACACATATACAAAATTATCTCACCACAGGAGATGTGGTATGATTAGACCATGGCCCATGTACGGTCAGACACGGCCATTACACAGTACACAGCAGGGGCACATACATAAGATCTCACCACAGGGGATGTGGTATGATCAGACCATGCCCCATGTACGGTCAGACAATGCCATTACACAGTACACAGCAGGGACACATATATAAGATTATCTCAGCACAGGAGATGTGGTATGATCAGATCTTGTCCCTGTAAGGTCAGACACGGCCATTACACAGTGCACAGCAGGGGCACATATATAAGATTATCTCAGCACAGGAGATGTGGTGTGATCAGACCATGTCCCTGTACGGTCAGACACGGTCATTGAACAGTACACAGCAAGGGCACATATATAAGATCTCAGCACAGGAGATGTGTTATGATCAGACAATGCCCCATGTACGGTCAGACACGGCCATTACACAGTACATAGCAGGGACACATATATAAGATTATCTAAGCACAGGAACATTTTTTTTAATCATGCTCTATTGTATAAATCATAACTATTCCAAGATCTATTGATTAAAATCAACTTTGTTTGTGGGAAAACCACTTTAAGTATAATTTAAATGAACAGTTACAGGTTTAGAGTAACAACAAATAGTGATAAAGATGACGTATTATTTACCTGCCTTTGTGTTTTTGCCAGAATTTGTCGGCCACTGTTAAATCGTAGGACTTCTTGTTTTTCTTCTTAGGCCGGGCACCAGAAGGGCTGCTTTCTACGGATGCTGACTCCTCCAGATTTACCCTGTTTAAGTGAAAGTCCTACAACAAAAGAGATAAGAGATGAGTGAGGTGTCAGAAAAGGTTACGGTGGTCATCTACTACTAAAGAAGGAAGCTAAAATCTTATTACTTTACACTATGCACTGTACGGGACTCTGAAGACGCTCCAGTCCTCTCCGGAGAGTGGTTACAGCCTCCAGCACTCTCCTTTCTGACGTGAATCTGTATTCACTATCACAAAATTCACAAGGCACCACCGATGTACAAGGAACATTTGAACATCTTCCATCCTCCCTAATGGTACTGAGCAAACCAGACGTGGTAACGCCAAAATAATACTACCACTAACGTTCCACAAAACCACATCTTTATTAAAAATAGGTAAAATAACTATGACGTAAAACAGAAAGATCCAATAGTGAGAGGATTTACGCACCATGATCTTTCAGCAGTGTAAATGCAACATATTGTAATTGTGTGCTGTCTATGGGCTGGGAGGATCACGCCATACTGCAGATAATCAGGGTAAGCCCCCTGCTTTACACATTGTGATTTTAGGATTAGTCTTGCGCTGTTACAATGATTGGATAGGGCGGTTAGGCCATCACATATTTAAAGGGAACCCGTCGGATGATGCATGCTCCCCGATCCTTGAGCGGCATGTATCAGGCACTGGCTGTATGATCTCAGCCAGGTATGTCTGACGGAGGATACTAGTCAAATAGGCAGGTACCTGGCGGATTCTCACTGCTCGCTGCCCTGGAGTGACAGGTCTTTCCCGGTATCCACACGTAGGCAAAGAATTGCAGGAGTCTTGAAAAATAAGGGTCAACACTGGAAATTATGAGTCTTTACATAAACTTGATATACTTCAGTAACTATACAAACCAGGGCTGTGGAGTTAGAAAGCCAAACCTCCAACTACGACGCCTCAATTTCCCTGACTCTACTCCATCATACATGGCTCATGTTTAAGTAATACATTTAATGTAGTACCATGTTTCTCCATAAATAAGACTGTCATATTATTTTTTTGCCTCTCAAAATGCACTAAGGCTTATTTTCAGGGTAGGGCTTTTTCTTGGGGAAACACAGTTGGAGGTAAGTTTACGGTCCCAAAAAGGCAGACCCCCGTTCCCAGGAGAATCATACTTTCCCAACCCTTGATGCCTGTATGGCTCCCAAGTGCTTCTGCAATCTTCAGTGCGCGCTCCCAGCAGGTATGTTCCATGCTTCTGGCTAACACACTCACATAAATCAGATCACACACGCGCGCACACGAGATCGTGCGCACGCACACACACACTACATCTGGCGATACTAATTGCTTATGGCCGACAGGGGAAGATGGGATGCAGTGCAGTGGGGCACGAGAACCTGCGGTGGAACACAGAGGACCTGCTGTGGAATGCATTGATGTGTTCCACCACAGGTCCTTGCGCTCCACTACACTGCATCCCAAGTTCCCCTGCTGGCCAGAAGCAATCGGTATCTCTGGATGTGGGGAGTGTGTGTGCGTGCAATCTGATGTGTGTGATCTAATATTCATGGGTTGTGCGATCTGATGTGTGTGGGTGTGCAATCTGATGTGTGTGATCTAATGGGTGTGGGTTGTGGGATCTGATGTGTGTGTGTGTGTGTGATCTAATGTGTGTGAGTTGTACGATCTGATGTGTGTGGGTGTGAGATCTGATGTGTGTTGGTGTGAGATCTGATGTGTGTGGGTGTGCAATCTGATGTGTGTGATCTAATATTCATGGGTTGTGCAATCTGATGTGTGTGGGTGTGCAATCTGATGTGTGTGATCTAATGTGTGTGGGTTGTGGGATCTGATGTGTGTGTGTGTGTGTTTGTGTGACCTGATGTGTGTGGGTGTGAGATCTGATGTGTGTGGGTGTACGATCTGATGTGTGTGGGTGTACGATCTGATGTGTGTGGGTGTGCGATCTGATGTGTGTGGGTGTGCGATCTGATGTGTGTGGGTGTGCAATCTGATGTGTGTGATCTAATATTCATGGGTTGTGCGATCTGACGTGTGTGGGTGTGCAATCTGATGTGTGTGATCTAATGGGTGTGGGTTGTGGGATCTGATGTGTGTGTGTGTGCAATCTGATGTGTGTGCATGTGCGATCTGATGTGAGTGATCTAATGTATGTGAGTTGTGTGATCTGATGTGTGTGCATGTGCGATCTGATGTGTGTGCATGTGCGATCTGATGTGTGTGCGTGTGAGATCTGATGTGTGGGTGTGCGAACTGATGTGTGTGGGTGTGCGAACTGATGTGTGTGTGGGTGTGAGATCTGATGTGTGTGGGTGTGCGATCTGATGTGTGTGTGTGTGAGATCTGATGTGTGTGTGTGTGAACTGATGTGTGTGGGTGTGAGATCTGATGTGTGTGGGTGTGAGATCTGATGTGTGTGGGTGTGAGATCTGATGTGTGTGGGTGTGACCTGATGTGTGTGGGTGTGCGATCTGATGTGTGTGGGTGTGACCTGATGTGTGTGGGTGTGAGATCTGATGTGTGTGGGTGTGAGATCTGATGTGTGTGGGTGTGAGATCTGATGTGTGTGGGTGTGACCTGATGTGTGTGGGTGTGAGATCTGATGTGTGTGGGTGTGCGATCTGATGTGTGTGTGTGTGTGAGATCTGATGTGTGTGTGTGTGTGAACTGATGTGTGTGGGTGTGAGATCTGATGTGTGTGGGTGTGAGATCTGATGTGTGTGGGTGTGAGATCTGATGTGTGTGGGTGTGACCTGATGTGTGTGGGTGTGCGATCTGATGTGTGTGGGTGTGCGATCTGATGTGTGTGGGTGTGCGACCTGATGTGTGTGGGTGTGAGATCTGATGTGTGTGGGTGTGAGATCTGATGTGTGTGTGTGTGTGTGTGTGAGATCTGATGTGTGTGTGTGTGTGTGAGAGAGATCTGATGTGTGTGTGTGAGATCTGATGTGTGTGTGACCTGATGTGTGTGGGTGTGAGATCTGATGTGTGTGTGGGTGTGCGATCTGATGTGTGTGTGTGTGTGAGATCTGATGTGTGTGTGTGTGTGACCTGATGTGTGTGGGTGTGAGATCTGATGTGTGTGTGGGTGTGCGATCTGATGTGTGTGTGTGTGTGTGAGATCTGATGTGTGTGTGTGTGACCTGATGTGTGTGGGTGTGAGATCTGATGTGTGTGTGGGTGTGCGATCTGATGTGTGTGTGTGTGTGTGTGTGTGTGTGAGATCTGATGTGTGTGTGTGTGTAACCTGATGTGTGTGGGTGTGAGATCTGATGTGTGTGGGTGTGAGATCTGATGTGTGTGGGTGTGTGATCTGATGTGTGTGGGTGTGCGATCTGATGTGTGTGGGTGTGCGATCTGATGTGTGTGATCTAATATTCATGGGTTGTGCGATCTGATGTGCGTGGGTGTGCAATCTGATGTGTGATCTAATATTCATGGGTTGTGCGATCTGATGTGTGTGGGTGTGCAATCTGATGTGTGTGATCTAATGGGTGTGGGTTGTGGGATCTGATGTGTGTGTGTGATCTAATGTGTGTGGGTGTGCGATCTGATGTGTGTGGGTGTGCGATCTGATGTGTGCGATCTGATGTGTGTGCGATCTGATGTGTGTGCGATCTGATGTGTGTGCGATCTGATGTGTGTGCGTGTGCGATCTGATGTGTGTGCGTGTGCGATCTGATGTGTGTGCGTGTGCGATCTGATGTGTGTGCATGTGCGATCTGATGTGTGTGCATGTGCGATCTGATGTGTGTGCGTGTGAGATCTGATGTGTGGGTGTGAGATCTGATGTGTGTGGGTGTGCGAACTGATGTGTGTGTGGGTGTGAGAACTGATGTGTGTGTGGGTGTGAGATCTGATGTGTGTGTGGGTGTGAGATCTGATGTGTGTGGGTGTGAGATCTGATGTGTGTGGGTGTGAGATCTGATGTGTGTGGGTGTGAGATCTGATGTGTGTGGGTGTGAGATCTGATGTGTGTGGGTGTGAGATCTGATGTGTGTGGGTGTGAGATCTGATGTGTGTGGGTGTGAGATCTGATGTGTGTGGGTGTGAGATCTGAAGTGTGTGGGTGTGAGATCTGATGTGTGTGGGTGTGAGATCTGATGTGTGTGTGGGTGTGAGATCTGATGTGTGTGTGGGTGTGAGATCTGATGTGTGTGTGGGTGTGAGATCTGATGTGTGTGGGTGTGAGATCTGATGTGTGTGGGTGTGAGATCTGATGTGTGTGCGATCTGATGTGTGTGCGTGTGTGATCTGATGTGTGTGCGTGTGCGATCTGATGTGTGTGGGTGTGAGATCTGATGTGTGTGGGTGTGAGATCTGATGTGTGTGGGTGTGAGATCTGATGTGTGTGTGGGTGTGAGATCTGATGTGTGTGGGTGTGAGATCTGATGTGTGTGGGTGTGAGATCTGATGTGTGTGGGTGTGCGATCTGATGTGTGTGCGTGTGCGATCTGATGTGTGTGCGTGTGCGATCTGATGTGTGTGCGTGTGTGATCTGATGTGTGTGCGTGTGCTATCTGATGTGTGTGGGTGTGAGATCTGATGTGTGTAGGTGTGAGATCTGATGTGTGTGGGTGTGCGATCTGATGTGTGTGCGTGTGTGATCTGATGTGTGTGCGTGTGTGATCTGATGTGTGTGCGTGTGCGATCTGATGTGTGTGGGTGTGAGATCTGATGTGTGTGGGTGTGAGATCTGATGTGTGTGGGTGTGAGATCTGATGTGAGTGATCTAATGTGTGTGAGTTGTGTGATCTGATGTGTGTGGGTGTGCGATTGGCGTCTGGCGAGTACGATTGTATGATTGGGGGGTCTTCTTTCTTCTCTCTTTTGGGGATTTCTGCTTTATATAATGACTGCAGTATTCTTTAACTTTTTTAGATGCATGGACACTTCATTATTGAACTGCGACTAGAGCAAATTTTTTGGGTAGGGCTGATATTAAAGCCTTACGCTGAAAATTCGTTTTAGGCTATGTGCGCACATAGCGTTCTGCCCTGCAGAAATTTCTGCAGCGATTTGAACAGCACACGGGCGCTTCAAATCACTGCAGAAAGAGTCCGTAATGAAAAAAAAAAAAGCAGATTCCATGCGCTCTGACTGCAGCCCCTGCCATAGACAGACCAGGAGCTGCATGCAGAGCACAGGAAAGAAGTGACATGTCACTTCTTAGAATGCGCGCTTCGGGCAGCGGCCGAAGCGCTGCGCTCTAAGACGCCACGTGCGCACGTCTCCTGCATAATCTTCATAGATTATGCTGGGGACGCAGGACGCATGCAGTTACGCTGCGGTGCAGATCGCAACGTAACTGCATGCAAATACGCAATGTGCGCACATAGCCTAAAGGCCCTGTCACACACAGAGATAAATCTGCGGCAGATCTGTGGTTGCAGTGAAATTGTGGACAATCAGTGCCAGGTTTGTGGCTGTGTACAAATTGAACAATGTGTTCATGATTTCACTGCAACCACAGATCTGCCAAAGATTTATCGCTGAGTGTGACGGGACCTTAAGGGTTTATTTTCAGGGTAGGGCTTATTTTTGGAAAATATGCACAAATGAAGAGTGGTCGTGCACTGCCTGTCACCTGCGGTGCCGCATATACCCGGGGTATTTACTTGCCAGTGATTCAGTCCAGAGCGGGGTGCGTGTCACAAAACAAGATCAAAGGATGATGATAAGGTAAGAAAGAGGACCGCACTCCTTCGCTGTGCTGGAAACTTTATTCAAACAGGTGCAAGGTAAAAAGCTGGAGGCAACCTGTATGCCAGCTCCTGCTATGGACAATAGCAGGAGCTGGCATACAGGTTGCCTCCAGCTTTTTACCTTGCACCTGTTTGAATAAAGTTTCCAGCACAGCGAACGAGTGCGGTCCTCTTTCTTACCTTATCATCATCCTTATTTTTGGAAAAACAAGGTAAAATGGTAACATCAGACATTTATTGGAAAACAACTTTAGAACACAAAAAACTTTAATAAATTCTGAATAGGCAATGCACTATGCAGTAAGTGGGGAAAAAAAAACGTTTTCAGCAAATAGTAAGGGAAAATACTAAATTCCAGGCCCAGCTTACTAATATTAATAATGGGTTAATAATAAAGTAAAAGTGAGCCAACTGATAAAACTTAACCTTTAATGTTAAGATTAAAATATCACATACTTAAAGTGCACCAAATCACCAGGATTTTCCCATATAAAGTAAAGCCAGTGCTATACTGGCACTATCATACTGATTCTATACATATCTTTAGTTCTCAAATTGGATGGATAGTTTTTGAACAATAGGCAAGTAAAGTTACAGAAATGCTGCTTTTTGATTGGCAGCAGCTAATGAATAGCTAATAGGTGGGTGGGGTTTTGCTATCTATTCCCGCCCCTGTCTGGTCTTGATAGATATTACATTGTATGGGCTACATTTCTAACACACCCCTATTACGTGACAGAAATGACTCATACCTGGAAGGAGCCCATACAGTCTATCATCTACAGAGGCCATGCACCAGACAGGGGCAGGAATAAATAGCAAAACCCCACTCACCTATTAGCTATTCGGCAGCTGCTGCTAATCAAAAAGCTGAACCTTTCTGTAACTTTACTTGCCTGCATTTCAAAAACTACACATCGAATCTGACAACTAAAAGTATGTATAGAATCAGCATGATAGCACAAGTATAGCACTAGTTTATAGTTTAGTTTATATATGGAAATCCTGGTGATTTGTTCACTTTAAAAAAGAACAACCCATATATATATCCAAGTATAACAGTCCTGTTGACCCAGGAGTATATGGAATCGGTTCACCGACCCAGCTCCAACCACTCAAACAGTCAGATGGTCTGTCATGGAGAGATCCTGATGCCCTATTGGGGCCCAATATTGCACTGGCTCTGTGTGATACCAATGTGATATGACTGAAAGAATGAGTGTGATTAGATAGGGATCCTAATCAAAAGATAGTGATCACAGGTATTATTGATCCATCCAAAATTCAGTATCAGAGAGATGTCCTCTGGCTGACCCTATTTCACTATGACCAAGCGTACGTGTTAGACAGGTCTTGAACAAACCACTATTATGAGGAAGGAACGCGTACAGTTCAACTTACAGGAAACTCGTGGCTAGCCAGAAACGTGTAGGAAACTGGCATGTAAAATTCACGGCTCATTGCAATATCTCCAGGAAACTGTGGTCGGCCAGTGGTCAACTAACAAAATGTGCAGGAAGCTACTGGTGCCCACAGCCGCGTCAGAAAGGAAGTGCTACAACATACAGTAATGTTGATGCATATTTCTGTTATTGTATAAGATTCTATGACTATAAAGTAGTTCTAATGCCTATGTACCATTGATTATTCATGTGCTATTAAAATAAATAGTATCTTACTATAAAGAATCTTAGTATTCGTGCCTGATTAGGATATCAGTGAGCGCTTCGTAAGTACGGGCTTTCAGCCCCTTTTTAGGAGAATTTAGCAAGACATAAATTGGCATAGTCGGCAGGATTACTTATATAAGAAGTAATTAACGAATTTTTGTAATTTAGAAATTAAAAACATATATTTGGCAAATTTCCAGATTCTTTTTGCATAGTGTCAAAATGTTCAGAAAACATAAGGATAATGTTAAGGAGGTTGTTGTGGAGATCCCCGGCTGGACTGAGGCTCCCTACAATTTTATAGTACATGAATTGGTCAATTGTAGATTGGCAGAACAATGGCAGGATAAGCTCAAGGGTTGTGAACCTACTGATGTTGTGAATGTACTCAGTAGTGTCCCTGTGAAAGCAGGTGATGTAGTGTCTTTAGGACGGCGCATCTGGATTTTGGCAAGTGCATATCGCGCGATGCATGAGTGTAATCTAAAGATGCAGAAGAAATGTTCCCAGATGGAACAAAAGATGATAGAATTAGGTGGCCAGAAAACAGTTCTGGAATGTAATACCCGACTGTTGAAGGAAGATCCCCGGTGAAGTGGGGGAATGCATATGAAGATTTAACCAAGCAACAACAAACACATGCATGGTTCACAGATGGATCGGCTCCTTATGCGAGTGGGAAAAGGTTGTGGAAAAGTGTTGCATATAATCCCAGATTGGAAAAATTTCTGTCAGTAGAAGGGGAAGGCAAAAGTAGCCAATATGCAGAACTCTATGCCATATTCTCAGCCTTATCTTTTGAAAAGGGAAAAGAATGTCATCTTTATATCGATTCTTGGTCAGTAGCAAATGGATTAGCCACATGGATGATGGTATGGAAAAAACACAAATCGCTAATTCATGGAAAAGAGATTTGGGGCAAGGAAGTGTGGCAAAGTCAATGATAGTGCCCTATTAAAAGCGATACCTCTTGGTCATGGTATGGTGTTTTCCGAGTGATCTTCCTCTAGTAGAATACTGATGATGCAAAATAATCCCTGGGATCAAGGACCGATTGTGATACCAATGTGATATGACTGAAGAATGAGTGTGATTAGATAGGGATTCTAATCAAAAGCTAGTGATCACAGGTATTACTAATCCATCCAAAATTCAGTATCAGAGAGACGTTCTGTAGCTGACCCTATTTCACTATGAACAAGCGTACGTGTTAGACAGGTCTTGAACAAACCACTATTATGAGGAAGGAACGCTTACAGTTCAACTTACAGGAAACTTGTGGCTAGCCAGAAACATGTGTAGGAAACTGGCATGTAAAATTCACGGCTCATTGCAATATCTCTAGGAAACTGTGGTCGGCCAGTGGTCAACTAACAAAATGTGCAGGAAGCTACTTGTGCCCACAGCCGCGTGTGGTCAGGTTACATGACCATGACTCAGCAATAACATGTTGGTCACAATTGCAATACTCGGTGCACACAACGTACACATTTTTGGTATAAAAATACAGGATTCGCTTAGTGAGATTAGGGACATTTCCAGGACGCTCAAAGTGGACGCACTGTTCCTGTGATGCAGAGGCCGGGTTGTTTTCCTTCTCACTAATCGAGTCCCTCTGATGAGAAAGGAAGTGCTACAACATACGGTAATGTTGATGCATATTTCTGTTGTTGTATAAGATTCTATGACTATAAAGTAGTTCTAATGCCTATGTACCATTGATTATTCATGTGCTATTAAAATAAATAGTATCTTGCTATAAAGAATCTTATCCGGGACTGGAGAAAAACAGGTTTAACACCGCGCTTGAAGACCACGGACATCAGTGTTGAACACACAATTCTTTTATTTTACTTCATTCCTACGCGTTTCGGAGACCACAACTGCCTCCTTCTTCAGGGAAAATTCTTTTCCCTGAAGAAGGAGGCAGTTGTGGTCTCCGAAACGCATAGGAATGAAGTAAAATAAAAGAATTGTGTGTTCAACACTGATGTCCGTGGTCTTCAAGCGCGGTGTTAAACCTGTTTTTCTCCAGTCCCGGATTTGATGTCTTGCTTGTACAACAGGGCTGCTGCTGGACCACCTTAGCACTCGCCTATGCCATTAAAGGGGTTGTGACTGGCACAACCCGACCAGGTGAGTGCACCATTTCCTTATACCTCTTACCCAGTAAATCGGGTAATACCCTATTGCGCCTTCTCTCTCCTATCTTTATAAAGAATCTTAGTATTCGTGCCTGATTAGGATATCAATGAGCGCTTCGTAAGTACGGGCTTTCAGCCCCTTTTTAGGAGAATTTAGAAAGACACTCTGGCATGCCAAAAAGACTCCCGCCCTGACAAGGACACTCAACAACTGACACCTACACAATAAGTGTCCCTTGACTGTCCAACAGTCTCCCGACGCATTTTCTCTCTATATAGGAGAATAATCAAGGGAATAAGATGTCCTCTACACTGACCCATTCTGTTTTGGGATGGTGTAGAGGCCATGTCAACAAAAACTTACTGAATAACATTTGTGCTGTCTATGAATTTGTTCTGAGAAATAGTATCGCCTCCATCAGATCCTCCTTCATGGATGACCTCAAATCTGGCCCCTCTACACCAACTTGAACCGTATAACGTAAAATTTCACATTTATTTACTCCTATAAAATCACCAGGTGGATAGATATGAGGACATCAATTCATGAGGAGAAGACAAAAAATAACGCGTTTCGGCCTAGGCCTTAGCCATGGTATAAGATATACGTCTATTTGGCCCAATTCCTTCAGCGCTGGAATTCACTTGTTCTGGCGGCAATAACCAATTTCCTCACTTTGCCAATCAGAGTTCCAGCAAGTTCTTCTGGCAGACTATCTCTTATTGTTGGCTGCAGCATGTGCACAATAATAGGAGAGAGATGTGAAGCAGCTTCAACAAGATCATGTAATGCTAAAGGATCATTTTGCTGTTCTCCTGTAGTAATGTCTGTTTGTTCATACTTAATCTGATGGTTTCCTCTAGCTGCCGTTTACCTTCATTATTCCCATTCATCAGTTTAATCATACTTATGTTTGAAGCATTCCGAAACAACACTGCAGAAGAAAAGAGTCTTAACTGGTAAACCACTTAAATATATATGTCAGAATCACTCACCTATAGCGGTTGTGAAAGTCACAACCCCTATTTTAGCCGAATATAAAGTGGTAAGCTGCAGCTCCCCGAGGTTAATGCATGGAGGTATATAGGAGAAAAGTTTTTTCGCCGCGCTCACACCACAGTACTCGATAGTATTAAATGTATGTCTGTTTATTCCATTGTAGGCACAGGTCAAAGCGTTTCGAGGGACACAGCCCTCTTCATCAGGACAGCAAGCCAAAAGACCATAAATATCAAGAGGAGAGGAGGAGCTTCACTATTTATGTACATAAAGTGCAGCACAGATTCATCTCAACTAAAAGCCGAGATTCTTTGATCAGGAATAAAAAAGACAATTTATAGGACATTCGATAACTTTCCCAAATTCTTATGAAAAAATATTCAACACATACTGCATTGAACTACTGCACCCAATTTATTATATAATTGAGGAGACAATCCATTTTATACCGACTCCATGATTCTGACTCCACAGCCCTGATAGAAAAATTTTACTAAATAATGTAAAAACACTGCAAAAAAAAAAACAAAAAAAATTGCGTCATTCTCAAGACTGCACTTAAGTTACAAAAAAGAAAAAAGGTATTCACCATCCTGGAAGTAGGAGCTCACAGATATTACTAGTAGTGATTATGCTCTATTCCGCTAATACACTACTTTAGTAACAGGTTATAGCAATGCCGGCTGTACAAAGTTCTCCCTCTGAATTCTGGATCCTCCATTTCTCCCCGTGCTCCTTCTGGATCATGCATAACTCAGCCCCAGTTCTATTTCTCCAGCACTCATCTTACCATCACTTAGCATGCAGAGAAAAAACACCTGAGGAGGAGATGCCCTCTGTCAGCTTCAATCAGATTTTTCATGTGTTAACTGGCTCGGGATGCCCTGTTCCAATCACCGGACCACAGGAAAACCGAGCTCTGCTGCAATGTACCGCGCACATCAAGACAGATGGAAATTGTAACAGAACAGTTAACTCTTTTTGTGAACAAAATCCTCTCTATAAAACATAATAAATAATCTCCTTTCATGCATAATATTCTCATCTACATATACTATAAGGGATCTTACAGCGCTTCATAGGACAACAGTGTTTGGATGGAAGTTACATATGGATTCCCGGTAATAGATGGCTCACCTAATTGGGATGTGTGCAGGATACAACACCGGAACATACGTCACTGGAGCTGCTGCCGATGTATATGATTTGCCAGATAAGGATATATACCTGAAATAGGGATTCTGGCACTGTTCACCGGCTAGGACAATCTTGATTTTATTGATAATACAAGGAAACTCTTATAAGTAATAGGTCAATGATTTTCAGGATTGTAGTGACCCATTCATCAGTACCACCCTGAAACGCGCTGATCAAGAAAAACATCTATGTATCACCAATACACTCAAAATTGCCCTACCTATTTGCAGAGCAGAGTGAGAATCTCTATTTTAGCTATACATCCTGCTCATTACAGATAAAACAAGACTGATGAAACATGTGACAAATTATATTTATTTTTTTACACGGGTTTTGGTTGTACAGTTTTTTCTTTAAAAGCGTTGCCCACTAGTAAGACAATCCCTTCCCCAAGGTAAAATAATAAAGCCTTTACTCACTTCCCGTACCGGCACAGTTCAAGCATTCCCAGGGCTCATAAGGTGTTGTGACATCATGCGAGTCCACCTCCAATCAGCACTGACTTTTCTCTCCCTGCTTTCGGACCAAACGAGTTACGCAACAGGAAGGGAGTGCTGCGGCTGCTCTCAGAGTGTAATTGGTCCAAAAGTGGGGAAAAAAAGCCAATGCTTATTGGACGCGGGCTCACGTGATGTCATAACCCCATGTGAGCCTGGTACCGCAAGCTGCAGGATCACTGGAACAGCGCCAGTATGGGAGGTGAGTATAGTCTATTATTTTACCTGGGGGAACCATGGAATCAGAAGTGGTTGTCCAAGTAGTGGATAACCTCTTTAAGTGGATTTTGAAGTGGCCAAAGCTTGGAAACCCACCAACATAAAAAATGTATTCAAAGATTATTTGAAGAGTATCTGAAGCAGCTTTGATTGTGGATTTTAGAATAAAAAAATGTATCATCCGTTGTGGGGCAGGTCCAGTCCCTCCCAGCCTGACCCAAAGAAAGTTGCAGCTTTTTCTGCAGCTCAAACATGTTCCAACAATGATAGTTTCTTATCAATCAAAATTCTGGAGCAGGTGACATCTAACATGTTTTCCACAACTACAATACTATGCAAGGACTGTTGAACTTTTTGACATGGAGGTATCGGGGAGCTGAAAACTAAATAGTAAGCCAGGCCATACTCAACCCAGAGACCCTGTCTGGGAAATGAACGAACGTGCAAGGGAGGAATGAAGGCGTTGTCCAGGTTTCATTAGGCTCTTAGAAAAATAAATCAGCAACCTTAATGTTTGTTTTTTTTTTAATTTGGGCAACTCTTCCACTTTTCCTTTGCACTGGTTTGATACATCCCCTATGTTTTGTTTAAGATCTGGAAACACTCTGTGCAAATAAAGAAAAGTCAACTTATGCTGAGTTTCCCGTGTCTTTCCATTATGTCATGGCCCTTATGACACCCCATGCACTGTCCTGCGGAAAGGATAAACCTGGCAATCCTACATGGACGGGCCTGGCCACAACCATTCAAAGAAAGTTCTAGGGGAATATTTGTAGCACCAATGGGAATTTTTCAATGACCAGTCAGAATATTTGGATGATCAGTACGTTCTGTTAGAAAGGAGCAATTCTAGCTTTACTGACATAATTGATGAAGTGTTTCTGGCCGGTGTACCATGCACTGCAGTTTACAACCAGACTTTCTTTACACAACGCTAAAAAAAAATCTTAAGAAACTTTCTAAAATACCTGTGTGTCAATCCCGTGTTATTTTCAATATTCTGTTTTACATACAAAGGTAGAAGCCTACGTAGATCTTCTGATCGGTGAGTGTTCCCTACATTGAGCCCGGACTCCAGGCTGATAACACCTACACTGACCCATTGTAGCAAACGTCCCAGACAGGAGGCAGTATGAACACTGGTGTGTAGCTAATGATAGATAGGACCAATCCACCTCTGTCAAACCTGTCGTAGGGGTTGTCCCATCAGGGACAGTTGACAGAATATGCCAAACATGTCGGGAAGTGTCACGGGTGACAGTCAGTCATGTAGTTTCTAACAATAGAAGGTCACAGCACTTGGCTGCACAAAATGCTCCCTCACTTTCTATTGTTCCTGCTGTTAGTATTCATTGGTATAGGTCGTTTTCATCTCTACCCCTTTAGGGGTATTTTGCACACTACGACATCGTACGCCTATGGTAGCGATACAGAGCGCGATAGTGCCCGCCCCCCTGTCGCAGCTGCGATATCTTGTGATAGCTGCCGTAGCGACAATTTTCGCTACGGCAGCTTCACATGCACTCACCTGCCCTGCGACGTCGCTCTGACCGGCAAACCGCCTCCTTCCTAAGGGGGCGGGTCGTGCGGCGTCACAGCGACGTCACACAGCAGGCGGCCAATAGAAGCAGGGGGGCGGAGATGAGCGGGACATAAACATCCCGCCCACCTACTTCCTTCCTCATTGCAGCCGGGACACAAGGAGATGTTCCTCGCTCCTGCGGCTTCTCACACACCGATGTGTGCTGCCGCAGGAACGAGGAACAACATCGTAACATCGGTCCTTCCGAAATTATGGAAATGACCGACGCTACACCAATCATACGATTTCGACACTTTTGCGCTCGTTAAACGTAGTAAAAACGATTCACATATTCCGATGTCGACAGCGACGCCAGATGTGCATCACTTTCGATTTGACCCCACCGACATCGCACCTGCGATATCGTAGTGTGCAAAGTACCCCTTAGAGTCCAGCAGAGCCCTCCTTCCATCCACCTGCTGATTATCAGTATTCTCCATGTGCTTATATACTCGCCTCTTCCCTGGACTTGTGCTGGAGGATATTATTCAATTCATTCAAGCTCTGGTTGCAAGCAGGTTTGTGTACTCATCTGTGGTACCATTGCTAAAATTTTGCTGAACTTCTACCTGAGTCATCTGTGGATAAGTAGTTCATGCTCCCCCCCTTGTGTCCTCCTTGTGTCTTCTCTAGTGTTTAGTGGGGTTGACGAAGAGCTCATCCCTCCCGTTTCCCATTTGGGACCCAGCTCTAGGGATATCTAGCGTCAGGTACCTGGCTCAGCACATAGGTGCGAAACCTATGTAGGGTGGTGAGGGACCCCAGAGACCAGCAGTAGGTTTGGTCAGGGGTCACCATCTCCCCCTTCCCTAGACACAGGGTTTCCCTTCCCTTTCGCTTGGTACTTCACCGTATCTAGCGTGACAAGAAGATGCTGGTCCCAGCAAACTCAAGCAAAGTGCACTCATAGACAAGTGCAGCCAACTCTGATGACAGCACATGACGGGACCTAATAACAAGATCCACATCTAGCAGACATTTCTGCATATCCCATCGATATACCATAAACACCAAAGATGGAGCAACCACTTTAATTATGTTATGGGGATTATCAGATAAGATATTGATGATCTATAAGCAAAATTGGTCATCAATATCAGATTGGTGAGGGTTTAACAGCCGGCACCCCCCCCCTGATCAGCTGCTACCCTTTTCAGTTGGATGTAAACACTGAACAAAGCAGCTCCATTCAATGTGTTGCTGCCACTGCCCAGTACTGCAGGACAGAATAGGAACTGATCAGCAGTACTGGGCAGCAACCGTGGCACAGAGCAGCTCTGTTCAATGTGTAGCTGCTACTGCCCAGTACTGCAAGACAGAATAAAAGCTGATCAGCAGTACTGGGCAGCAACCGTGGCATAGAGGAGCTCTGTTCAGTGTGTTGCTGCCACTGCCCAGTACTGCAGGACAGAATAGGAGCTGATCAGCAGTACTGGGCAGCAACCGTGGCATAGAGGAGCTCTGTTCAGTGTGTTGCTGCCACTGCCCAGTACTGCAGGACAGAATAGGAACTAATCAGCAGTACTGAGCAGCAACCGTGGCACAGAGCAGCTCTGTTCAGTGTGTTGCTGCCACTGCCCAGTACTGCAGGACAGAATAGGAGCTGATCAGCAGTACTGGGCAGCAACCGTGGCATAGAGGAGCTCTGTTCAGTGTGTAGCTGCCACTGCCCAGTACTGCAGGACAGAATAGGAGCTGATCAGCAGTACTCTGCAGAAACCACGGCACAGAGCATCTCAGTTCAATGTGTAGCTGCCACTGCCCAGTACTGCAGGACAGAATAGGAGCTGATCAGCAGTACTCGGCAGCAACCGCGGCACAGAGCATCTCAGTTCAATGTGTAGCTGCCACTGCATAGTACTGCAAAACAGAATAGAAACTGATCAGCAGTACTGGGCAATAATCGCAGCACAGAGCAGCTCTGTTCAGTGTGTAGCTGCCACTGCCCAGCACTGCAGGACAGAATAGGAGCTGATCAGCAGTACTGGGCAGCAACCGCGGCATAGAGAAGCTCTGTTCAGTGTGTTGCTGCCACTGCCCAGTACTGCAGGACAGAATAGGAGCTGATCAGAAGTACTCAGCAGCAACCACGGCATACATCAGCTCAGTTCAATGCTTAGCCAAGCTTAAGTGTGGAACTGCCTCAATATGAGACATTGCTCAAAATACACTAAGGAACCTTCAATCTCATAATGATAACCCATCCTATGGACACATCATCAATATCATGATTGGACAACCTCTTTAAAGGGTTATTCTGGTCCTTTCACTCCGTATCGAAAAACGAGCCAGGGTGTAGAGGTCACATGTACTGACAGCTTCTGTGAAGATGGCACGGTCGGCTGGTATCGAGCACTTGGCCTGTACTAGATACACGGAGTAACCCTTTATGCTCTGTTAAGACATGCTACAGAATGAACAAAAGACAATTCTCAAACCTGAAAAATCAATCCACCCTAATGATTGCCAAGTCACAAATGGACAAAACCTGAACTAGGCAAAAGATGTGCTATTCTCCAATTCTACATGTCATCCCAAGTCATCAAGTAGGAAACAAGTCAGAATTTTCATTTTAAGGCCTAAGTTATTTTTTCATACAGTTTAGGATTTCAGCCTATGCTAGCTGGCTGGAGACCTCTTGTGGAAGTACATACAATGGCACTAGCTTTATGCCCATGGATTAAAAGAGGAATTACAATCGGTAACATGAAAGTTAGAACCCCCTTGGTTTGGAAAGTCTGCTTTATTCCTTCCTCATGTCTCCCCAGGCCTATCCTCCATCTTCCTTACAATTAGCGAAAACATACCAGTCATCAAACACATCGGACAACTCAAGATGATTGGATTTTCTGAAATTATCTTAAAGAAAAGACAGCAGCATCTACGTAGGCCCATTCATATCAAGGTGGTGTGAATAGAGGTGTACGTAGATACAGTGGTACCTCGCTTAACAAGTAACCCACTTAACGAGAATTTCGCTTAACAAGCAAAGCTTTGTGTAAATTTGTAACCCGGTTTACGAGAAAGCTTTGCTGTGCGAGCAAAATCCTCACCGCACACACTTCCGGTTCCATACATCCACCGCGCTTTAACCCGCTCTTGTAGTCCACACAAACACACACATGTACGCACAAACACACACATGTACGCACACACATACATAATTATGCTCACCTTACCTTCCATTCCACCGCCGGTCTCATGGTTCTTGTAGTTCCCGGGTACATCGCGACGTCCTCGCGGCGAACTATAAGTACCAGAAGGCCGGCGGTGGAACGGAAGGTAAGGTGAGCATATAATATGTATACCTTCCATTTCATCGCCGGCCTCCTGGGTCCTGTAGTTCGCCGCTCCGCTCCACTCCAGGCGGTGCATCGGCATCCATAGCGACAAAGCAGGAATTTACTGTCACCGCTACTCAAAGGCAGCGCGCTGGCCAATCAGAGGCAAGCGGCTGTGCCTTTGACATCAGCGCGCTGGGAGCGGAAGTTCCTCCCTCGTCGTTATGGTAACCAGATACACAGCCCGTACCGGAGCACAGCAAGTCCCAGGAGACCGGCGATGGAACGGAAGGTAAGGTGAGCATATAATATGTGCGCGTGTATGCGTGCTTGTGTGTTTGTGTGTCTTTGTACGTGTTTGTGCATGTGTGGAATGATAGAATAGGGGACCAGGATGGGACATTTAACAAGTTGTGGAAGGAATCGTCTGCATTGCAATGATTTCCTATGGGAAATCTTGCTTTGCTGAACGAGTAACTTGGTTACTAAGCACAGTCCCAGAACGGATCGTTCTCGTTAAGCAAGGTTCCACTGTATATTAAAAGGGGTTACCAGGTCTGAAATACGAAATCTGCAGTCTCTCTCTGTGTGTCACTCTATGTGACTGCAGACTTGTGTGGATCCTCACATCACGTGCACTGTGCTCTGTGAGGATTCTTCGGTGTCAGAGCCGGGAACGGCGGTAACAAGTATACGATATGCACTGATTGGCAGTTTTCCACACTGTGCATTGGCAGAAGGCTGACAATCAGTGCTGGGGGGGGGGAGAGATACAGCTCATGAATATCGAGGACTACACTGCAGAAGCTCATCATTGAGAAGACTAGCAGAGCTGCAGAAGATAGAACAATTAACACCAATAACACATCCAAAACTTGGCAAAATAACCAACTTAGCATTACACACCAACAACAATATGCAACTGAATATAGTATTTAAATCTTTATTAAATAGTTAAAACACAGAACATACAAAAGGATGTCTCCAAAAACAACCCCTCACAGAGTAGATATTATGTTGGGAACACCTAGCACACCCACTTCCCCATAATGTATACAGAATAATTGATAATAACAGCCATATATTCATGTACTGTATACAATTAGTACCTGAACAAATTATATATTAAACAAAATTGAAACACAAGTGTGTAAAGATTTGTTTACAAAAATTCACATTATATATGCATAGCTATATTAAACAAGCCCCATACTAAACCATAATTATACCTATAGGAAAATCAGCAGGAGAGAAGTAATGCCATCCTCCATCCAACGCACGTTTCGCATTAGTGATGCTTCTTCTAGGATTTTTGGAAGTGGGTGTGCTAGGTGTTCCCAACAAAACATCTACCCTGTGAGGGGTTGTTTTTGGAGATATCCTTTTGTATGTTCTGTATTTTAATGTTTTAACTATTTACTAAAGATTTAAATACTATATGCAGTTGCATATTGTTGTTGGTGTGAGAAGATCGAACAATGTTATCAAAACTACAGCAAGAATCTCACTAACTAACAATAGATTCAGGGACTCTTCCCTCACAGAAAGGAAAAGCAGCATAAACCTGGTGATAAATTCTCCTCGAGGTCTCATACTGCTGTGTAGTTTTTTGAAATTACAGTAAAAATTGCATAATTTCTTGGGCAATTTTAGAAAATCATGTCTAAAATGGGCACTTTTGTCGCCATTTTGGCAAAAAAAACAAACCCTCACCGCCGAATGCAGCAAAAGGTCCTATATATATTACTGTAAAAAAGTTAGGAATATTTGGTGTTCGGGTGAAATGTATGTAAAACTTAAAGAGAACATTTCAGGTGTAATATGCACCCTGTACCACGAGCAGTTCTGGGTGTATATTGATATAATCCCTGCCTAACTGTCCCTGTATACACTAGCATAGATAAAGAGATCTTTACAAAAAGTATTTCTAAAGATCTTATATCAAATGCTAATGAGCGTGGGGACTAGTCCCCTGGGCGTTAGTTCCCCTGGCTAGTCGACCCCATTAGCATGTTAGTACATCCCTGTGGGTGTGCTATCATGCTAATGAATGTACAGCATCAGCAGATGATGTCATTCACCTCTCCGCCACCATCATGTCCGACAGGGGATTTCAGCTCAGTGCGTATGACCCCGGAGGTTCGGTCATGCCCACTATGAAGCCGAGTGTACTAACATGCTAATGAGGGGCGACTGGCCAGGGAACTAGCGCCCAAGCTCTTTAGCATACGGTAAAAGATCTTTAGAAATACTTTTTCTAAAGATCTCTATCTATACTAGTGTATACAGGGACAGTTAGGGAGGGATTAGCAATATGCACAAAGAACTGCTCGTGGTTCTGGGTGCATATTGGACCTGACAGGTTGGCTTTAAAAAGTCCACGCTACAGAATTGTTTTTTTAAATCAATAGTTTTTTTATTAACATTTTTGTTTAACAAAAGTAGAACAGCATATAGATACAAGTATAGGGGTATATAGCAGGATGGGGGTATATAGCAGAATGGGGGTATATAGCAGGATGGGGCCATATGCGAGGATGGGTTATATAGCAGGATGGGGCCATATGCCAGGATGGGGTATATAGCAGGATGGGGCCATATGCCAGGATGGGGTATATAGCAGGATGCTGGCCATATGCCAGGATGGGTTATATAGCAGGATGGGGACATATCCCAGGATGGGGTATATAGCAGGATGCTGGCCATATGCCAGGATGACTGTATATAGCAGGATGGGGGCTATACCAGGATGAGGGACATATACTGTATATATAAGGCAGGAGGATCATTACCAGGATGGGGTATCTTAATAGATAATTTGGGGACATTACCCCCATAACAGTGTCAGCAGCAGATCCTCGCCCCATAACAATGTGTCATGACCACAAATTTTGCTTAAAATTTTAATTTTCCTATTTTCCATCTCTAAAGCCAGGGTGCGTCTTATGGTCCGGTGCGTCTTATAATCCGAAATATACGGTATCTAAAACACCTGCAATTCAACCTGACACCATGGCTCCTTCCCAAGCGTCTAAACTAAACCTAATTTACTCCAAGGGCTCTAGCCCAGGTCAGTGTCACCGGAGCCAAATTTGGAGTATCAAGCCACGGGGCCCACAGATCCTCAAATTTTTTGCATGCCCTTCTCTTCTGATAAACATACTTCTCCAGCCGAAGGACATAATTTACCTTATCAACTAACTATTTAGTGTCGGGAACCTTTCTATTTTTCCAGCATAATGCCATGACCTTCCTTGCCTGATATAATATGCGCGCGATAGCAGCCTTATGGCTCTCCGGAATAGAGAGTTCCGCCGTGCATCCAAGAACACATGTCAGAGGTCCACGATCAGTACGACAGTCATACACAGAATCAATCAGGTCAAGCGCTCCCATCCTGTATCTTCTCAAATGTGGGCAGTTCCACATAAGATGAATCAAATCAGCGTCTGAAGCTCCACATTTCCAACAACACGAGTTGGGGCACCTATTTTGAATAAAAATGCTGGCGTCCTGTATACCCTATGTACTAAAAACAATATTGATAGCCTCTGTGACTCACAGAATTGTTAGGTGTCGTCTTGGTCTCATGATGTCAAAATGTTAACAGCATAATGAGGAGATCTGTTTAAATACCAATTCTAATTGAACCCTGAAATTTTTGGGGCATCATCATCATGTATCAAACATTTGTTGTGAGATTTGCCATGAAGCTTCTTGTTAGAGAACAGCAAGTTGTGCAAAATGTCCTCAAACATTGAACAGATGGACATGAGCATTCAGAAGATTAGAGAAGGTCACCTGAAAAGGTCAGAGGGCATTTTAGGATCCTCCTGAAATTTCACCTGAAAGCCAAATATTCCTGACTTTTTGTTACTAGTGTATGTAACAAGACTGAATCAGATAATAGTAACTAATGGTTTAAATCCTTCCCGAGATGTGACATACATGTACATCACACACCAGATGCTGGTGCATGGAGCACTGATTGCTGCTCTTAAATGCTGGCAGGAATTGAAGTGTTAAAGCACAAGTTTCCATGTTCATCCAGACATCCATTACACCTTCCATCTTGTGACCATGGGGTGCCACTGGGTTGATTCTACTTATATACTAGAATACAGTTGTATTTTACTATATAGAACAAGCGATCAGATGTTTACATGTTCAAGTACACTAGGTGGGACTGGAAGTATAAAAAGACCATTGGCAGAGCTGCCGAATTCAATGAATGGCTGCAGCGGTAATGTCAGCTGTCCACATGATGTCTACGTTGCAGCTAAAACAAAGACCAGATCATGGTCGGGGAAGCAGTGCTGGGGCAGGGGAGGGCAAGTACTGTTTACCTTTATTATTTCATATTTTAGGAATAATTGTCCACTTTTCCAAAAATGAAAAACCCCTATAAAAAAAATTCACATGACTATTTCTAAGGAAGATAGAGGTTACATCTTGAGGTTACGGAGATCAGTGTCATGTGTGGTGTGTCACGTCATACATGAAACATTCATTTAGGAAACAAAAGCCTCACCAGAACATCATGCACCAAGGCCTGGTATGTCCACGTGTGGTGAAGAGGAGTGGAAAGGTCTATATTTCTATCCACAAGAACTAACAAAGGCCTCTGAAAGCTGAAGGAGAAAAAACAAAGGAAATGACCATTAACTATTGCAGGCTGGAGAAAGCGGATACCAACGTAACCTCACAAATCTTTCTCCAACGATTCCTCAACGAATAGACAGCTAACCTTTATTATACAGAGCGTAATCGGATTACTATTCTGATACACAGCTGCAAGTTTTTATTTGATAAAATATCTGTGTAGAGAGATTATAAGTTGCAATAATTTTTATTGTAATTTAAAACATATATTACATAATGAATTGCATTTATACATTTGCTTAAATACATTAGGAATAAAGGGAATTTTGTTTACTTACCGTAAATTCCTTTTCTTCTAGCTCCTATTGGGAGACCCAGACAATTGGGTGTATAGCTTCTGCCTCCGGAGGCCACACAAAGTATTACACTTTAAAAAGTGTAACCCCTCCCCTCTGCCTATACACCCTCCCGTGGACCACGGGCTCCTCAGTTTTGGTGCAAAAGCAGGAAGGAGAAAACTTATAAATTGGTCTAGGGTAAATTCAATCCGAAGGATGTTCGGAGAACTGAAGACCATGAACCAAAAGAACAATTCAACATGAACAACATGTGTACACAAAAGAACAACTAGCCAGAAGGGCACAGGGGCGGGTGCTGGGTCTCCCAATAGGAGCTAGAAGAAAAGGAATTTACGGTAAGTAAACAAAATTCCCTTTTTCTTTGTCGCTCCATTGGGAGACCCAGACAATTGGGACGTCCAAGAGCAGTCCCTGGGTGGGTAAAAGAATACCTCGATAAAAAGAGCCGAAAACGGCCCCCTCTTACAGGTGGGCAACCGCCGCCTGAAGGACTCGCCTACCTAGACTGGCGTCTGCCGAAGCATAGGTATGCACTTGATAGTGCTTCGTGAAAGTGTGCAGACTAGACCACGTAGCTGCCTGACACACCTGCTGAGCCGTAGCCCGGTGTCGCAATGCCCAGGACGCACCCACGGCTCTGGTAGAATGGGCTTTCAGCCCTGAAGGGAGCGGAAGCCCGGAAGAACGGTAGGCCTCGAGAATCGGTTCCTTGATCCACCGAGCCAAGGTTGACTTGGAGGCCTGAGAGCCCTTACGCTGGCCAGCGACAAGGACAAAGAGCGCATCTGAACGGCGCAGGGGCGCCGTGCGAGACACGTAGAACCGGAGTGCTCTCACTAGATCCAAAGAGTGCAAATCCTTTTCACACTGGTGAATTGGATTAGGGCAAAAGGAAGGCAAGGAGATATCCTGATTGAGATGAAAAGGGGATACCACCTTAGGGAGAAATTCCGGGACAGGACGCAGAACCACCTTATCCTGGTGAAAAACCAGGAAGGGGGCTTTGCATGACAGTGCTGCGAGCTCAGACACTCTCCGAAGTGATGTGACTGCCACTAGGAAGGCCACCTTCTGCGAAAGACGTGAGAGAGAGACATCCCTCAGCGGCTCGAAAGGTGGTTTTTGAAGAGCCGACAGAACCCTGTTAAGATCCCAGGGTTCCAGCGGACGTTTGTAAGGTGGGACCATGTGGCAAACCCCCTGCAGGAACGTGCGGACCTGTGGAAGCCTGGCTAGACGCTTTAGAAAAAACACGGAGATCGCCGATACTTGGCCTTTGAGAGAGCCGAGGGACAAACCCTTGTCCATTCCAGATTGAAGGAATGAAAGAAAAGTGGGTAAGGCAAACGGCCATGGAGGAAAACCGTTAACAGCGCACCATGATAGGAAGATTTGCCAAGATCTGTAATAGATCTTGGCGGACGTTGGCTTCCTGGCTTGTCTCATGGTGGCAATGACATCCTGAGATAACCCTGAAGACGCTAGGAGCCAGGACTCAATGGCCACACAGTCAGGTTGAGGGCCACAGAATTCAGATGGGAAAACGGGCCTTGTGACAGCAAGTCTGGGCGGTCTGGAAGTGCCCACGGTTGACCCACCGTGAGATGCCACAGATCCGGATACCACGACCGCCTCGGCCAGTCTGGAGCGACGAGAATGGCGCGACGGCAGTCGGACCTGATCTTGCGTAGTACTCTGGGCAGCATCGCCAAAGGGGGAAACACATAAGGCAGTCGAAACTGCGACCAATCCTGGACTAACGCGTCCGCCGCCAGAGCTCTGTGATCCTGAGACCGTGCCATGAAGGCCGGGACCTTGTTGTTGTGCCGTGACGCCATGAGATCGACGTCCGGCGTTCCCCAGCGGCGACAGATCTCTCGAAACACGTCTGGGTGCAGAGACCATTCCCCCGCGTCCATGCCCTGACGACTGAGAAAATCTGCTTCCCAGTTTTCTACGCCAGGGATGTGAACTGCGGAGATGGTGGAGCCTGTGGCTTCCACCCACTGCAGAATCCGTCGGACTTCCTGGAAGGCTTGACGACTGCGAGTGCCGCCTTGGTGGTTGATGTAGGCGACGGCAGTGGTGTTGTCCGACTGGATACGGATCTGCCTGCCCTCCAGCCACCGATGGAAAGCCAATAGGGCTAGATATACTGCCCTTATCTCCAGGATATTGATCTGAAGGGACGATTCTATCGGAGTCCAGGTTCCTTGAGCCCTGTGGTGGAGAAAAACCGCTCCCCAACCTGACAGGCTCGCGTCCGTGGTGACCACAGCCCAGGTTGGGGGTAGGAAGGATTTTCCCCGCGACAGAGATGTGGGTAGGAGCCACCACTGAAGTGATGTTTTGGTTGCAAGGGAAAGAGAGACGTTCTTGTCGAGGGAAGCCGCACTCTTGTCCAATTTGCGGAGAATGTCCCATTAGAGTGGCCGTAGATGGAATTGCGCGAACGGCACTGCCTCTATAGCTGCCACCATCTTCCCGAGGAAGTGCATGAGGCGCCTTAAGGGGTGTGACTGACTCCGAAGAAGTGATTGCACCCCTGCCTGCAGAGAAAGCTGTTTGTCGCTCGGTAGCTTGACTAACGCTTGCTGGGTATGAAACTCCATCCCGAGGTAAGTCAGTGATTGGGTCGGTGTCAACTTGGATTTCGGGAAGTTGATGATCCACCCGAACTGCTGGAGAGTCGCCAGAGCGACGGTAAGGCTTTGTTGACACGCCACCCGAGAAGGGGCCCTGACTAGGAGATCGTCCAAGTAGGGGATCACCGAGTGGCCCTGAGAGTGCAGGACCGCCACGACGGATGCCATGACTTTGGTGAAAACCCGTGGGGCTGTCGCCAGGCCGAAAGGCAATGCCGCGAACTGAAGGTGTTCGTCCCCGATGGCGAAACGCAGGAAACGTTGATGTTCGGGTGCGATCGGTACATGGAGATAAGCATCCTTGATATCGATCGATGCTAGGAAGTCTCCTTGTGACATCGAGGCGATGACCGAGCGGAGAGATTCCATCCGAAACCGTCTGGTTCTCACATGTCTGTTGAGTAGCTTGAGGTCCAGAACGGGACGGAATGACCCGTCCTTTTTTGGCACCACGAACAAGTTGGAGTAAAATCCGCGACCACGTTCCTGAAGGGGAACGGGGATCACAACTCCTTCTATCTTTAGAGCGTCCACTGCCTGAAAAAGTGCGTCGGCCTGAGCGGGGGGCGGAGAGGTTCTGAAGAAACGAACCGCAGGACGAGAGCTGAACTCTATCCTGTAACCATGAGACAGAATGTCTCTCACCCATCGGTCTTGAACATGTGGCCACCAGGCGTCGCCAAAGCGGGAGAGCCTGCAAACGACCGAGGATGTGGCTGGGGGAGGCCGAGAGTCATGATGAGGCCGTCTTGGAGGCAGTGCCTCCTGCGGCGCGATTGGATTTTTCTCTGCTGAGGTCTCTTAGGTTTGAACTGGGGTAAGGAGGAGTCCTTTCCCTTGGATTCCTTAATAATCTCATCCAATCGTTCGCCAAACAAACGGTCGCCAGAAAAAGGCAAACCAGTTAAGAACCTCTTGGAAGCAGAGTCTGCTTTCCATTCGCGCAGCCACATGGCCCTGCGGACTGCCACGGAGTTAGCAGATGCTACAGCCGTACAGCTAGTGGAGTCCAGGACGGCGTTCATGGCGTAGGACGAAAAGGCTGATGCCTGAGAGGTCAAAGACGAAACATGCGGAGCAGAATTCCGTGTGACAGCATTAATCTCAGTCAGACAAGCCGAGATTGCTTGGAGAGCCCACACGGCTGCAAAGGCTGGGGCGAAAGACGCGCCCGTGGCCTCATAGATGGACTTCACCAAGAGCTCTATCTGTCTGTCAGTGGCATCCTTCAGGGATGAGCCATCTGCAACAGACACAACGGACCTAGCAGCCAATCTGGAGACTGGAGGATCCACCTTGGGAGAGTGAGCTCAACCCTTAACGACTTCAGATGGAAAGGGGTAACGCGTGTCAGTGTGGCGTTTAGCAAAGCGCTTGTCCGGGACCGCTCTGGGCTTCTGGACAGCATCCCTGAAGTTAGAGTGATCAAAAAACGTATTGCGCGTATGTTTGGGGAACCGAAACTGGTGTTTCTCCTGCTGAGACGCCGACTCCTCTACAGGAGGAGGCTGAGGTGAGAGATCCAACACCTGGTTGATGGACGAGATAAGATCATTTACTAAGGCGTCCCCCTCAGGTGTATCAAGGTTAAGGGCGAAGTCAGGGTCAGAGCCCTGAGCTCCCACGTCCGCCTCGTCTTCCTGAGAGTCCTCAAGCTGGGATCCCGAGCAGCGTGAGGAAGTCGGGGAAGAGTCCCAGCGAGACCGCTTAGCCGGTCTGGGACTGCGGTCCGGGCAGGAGTCCTCCGCCTGAGACCTAGGGGCCAACCTGGGAGCGCGCTGCGGTGCGGACCGAGAGGGGCCTGGAGGAGACAAGCTAACAGGGGCCGGGGCCTGTGGAAGGTCCGGTCTGGACTGCAATGCCTCAAGGAGTTTAGAAGACCATTTGTCCATAGACAGAGCAATGGATTGGGAGAGTGACTGAGAGAGTTTCTCAGCAAAAGAGGCCAACACCGGTGACTCTGTCCCTGCAGCCTGCTCAGGGGGAGCAGGGGGGTCTACATGAGCCGAGGGGCCCACCAGTGCCCGAGGCTCCGGCTGAGCAAGCGAGGCAGGAGTCGAGCATTGCTCACAGTGAGGGTAGGTGGAACCCGCAGGTAACATAGCCCCACAAGATGTACAGGCCGCGAAAAAAACCTGTGCCTTAGTAGCTTTGCTCCTTGTGGACGACATGCTGTTGTCTCCTAGGAGAGTGACCACTGAGGGTATATGGGAAAAGGGTATACAGCCTGACCGAACAGATATATATATCTATTTTATATATATATGTATCTATTCCGGCACCCTAGGGGGACCAGCACCGGGTGACCGGTGTGGCTTACCGACCGCTAACGAGCGGAGTGTGTCCTCCAGATTCCCTGTCGTGGATCCCCCGGAGCTGCAGAGCTGCTTCACTGAGAAGCATCCACCGGCAGAATGCCAGAAAATGGCCGCCGGAGCTCTCAGGGGAGGAGTGGGGCCGAGGGCGGCGCCAGCAAAGAGCGGGAATCTGGGGTCCCCACAGTGGTCAGTGAGGGGGGAGGAAGACATGCAGGATGCTCCAGCCCTCACATCCGACGTCATGTCGGTAATCCCGCCCTTACCCCTGACAGGCAGGCCCGGGGGCGGGATTTTCGCGACTAGGCCGCGGTGAAGCCGGGGACTAAATTTGAGGCCGCGCCCGACAAGCAGGCACGGTCGGCGCGGAAGTCCACCGGCCTCCTCAATTTCACAACTACCGCGGCTTCCGGGAAGAAGGTGCGCTCCCTGCACAGTCCCCTATGGGGACACAGAGTACCTTTAAGTTGCAGGGCCCGGTCCCTGAGGTTGAAGAGGCTCCGGTCCGGCAGGTTCCACCAGGGGCTGCGGATGGAGCACGGTCCCAGCAAATGGATGACCGCTTAGGATCCCACTTCTCCCAGAGCCGCATAAGGGATGGTGAAGGAGACGGCATGTGGCTCCAGCCTCCGTACCCGCAATGGGTACCTCAACTTTAACAACACCGCCGACATAGTGGGGTGAGAAGGGAACATGCCGGGGGCCCCGAGGGGGCCCTCTTTTCTTCCAACCGACATAACTAAGTATGAGAATGCATGAGTGGATGTGTGCCTCCTTCCACACAAAGCATAAAACTGAGGAGCCCGTGGTCCACGGGAGGGTGTATAGGCAGAGGGGAGGGGTTACACTTTTTAAAGTGTAATACTTTGTGTGGCCTCCGGAGGCAGAAGCTATACACCCAATTGTCTGGGTCTCCCAATGGAACGACAAAGAAAAGTACTGTATATGTACATTTACTATTTAGTATTTTTATGGGGTAAGGAAGGAGAGGTTGGGGAGGGTAGATTAGGGAAGAAGAACTTTATTGGGACAAATTTGGAAGGATCAAGGAAAAGAATGGAAGGGTAAGTGGTAAAGGGAGACTTAACCTTAATAAAAAGAGATTATAGGAGAGAAAGAAAGAGCGAAAGAAAAGAAGAGAAAGAAAGAGAAAGAAAGAAAGAAAAAGAAAGAGAAAGAGAAAGAAAGAAGGAGAGAAAGAAAGAAAGAGAGAAAGAGAGAAAGACAGAGAGAAAGAGACAGAAAGAAAGAGAAAGAAAGAGAGAAAGAGAAAGAAAGAGAGAAAGAAAGAGAAAGAAAGAGAGAAAGAAAGAAATAGAAAAAGAGGGAAAGGGTTGGGTAAGTGAGAACAGAGGTTTTTTTTGTATCTTTGGAGTAGAGTGTCTTTGAGAAATCTATAAATTTAATAAGATTGTAAAAAAGTAGTAGATGTCGCCCTATATAGTTTGGGATTCAATAGTCATACAGTATCTATTAAATTGTTTAACCAAACTCCCCATCTTTTATGGTAAGAGTTGAAAGAATTATTAAATATAGCATTTTTCCTTTCAAATTTGTGGTGTAATATGAGCTTGTTGTTCTAGAGATTCTGAGCCTCCTGGTTCCCCGGTGCATACTCTGATTTGCCAGCTTGGCATGACGCCATCAGTATGATGCACAGGTAATGTGTCGCCAGCCCAGCTAATCAGCTGATCCTGTGATGCCAAAGGCTAAAGATATTCACGCAGCTCCTGTCCATGGCCAGAGACCACTGACCTGGGCCGTGGACCTGGGTTACACAAAGATATCCACTCATCTCTAATAGGATGCTAGGCTAGTCAGAGCGCTCGTGTTCCCTATGAGAATTGCTACCAGAAACCTATGGCAGCTGCACATTTTCCCACCAAACAAAAGGATAAGCCATTGAAGATCCAATGTCTGGATCTTTACCTTCCCCATTCCCTTCCACCCGTCATTATCTGTTGGGGGACAATTGGGACGCTCTAATACATGGAAGGTGGTGGGCCAATCCCGCCAAAATCGGTGGGATCGGCTTCCTTTTAGCTAATGTGTAAGTGGGTTTTCACTTTGCACTGGTTAGGGAACAATTAGGAGTAACTAGCCAAAAAATTATTGAGGGGCAGTGATTGTATCATTAGCACCCTCTGAATGGGAAGGGAATCTTTAATCTATCAAAATAACAATGATGACAAAAAGTTATAAAATATAAGAACGTCTATAATGATTATTACCTGAATTGTCCGGTCCCAAGGTTGTCTCCAGTAAACAGACTGTTTCTGGCATCTCGAAGATTTTCTCGCAACTTCTTATCCAATTTCTAAAAGAAGGGAATTTTGTTTACTTACCGTAAATTCCTTTTCTTCTAGCTCCTATTGGGAGACCCAGACAATTGGGTGTATAGCTTCTGCCTCTGGAGGCCACACAAAGTAATTACACTTTAAAAAGTGTAACCCCTCCCCTCTGCTATACACCCTCCCGTGCATCACGGGCCCCTCAGTTTTGGTGCCAAAGCAGGAAGGAGGAAACTTATAAATTGGTCTAAGGTAAATTCAATCCGAAGGATGTTCGGAGAACTGAACCATTAACCAAAAGAACAATTGAACATGAACAACATGTGTACACAAAAGAACAACAGCCCGAAGGGAACAGGGGCGGGTGCTTGGTCTCCCAATAGGAGCTAGAAGAAAAGGAATTTACGGTAAGTAAACAAAATTCCCTTCTTCTTTGTCGCTCCATTGGGAGACCCAGACAATTGGGATGTCCAAAAGCAATCCCTGGGTGGGTAACAGAATACCTCGATAAAAAGAGCCGGAAACCGGCCCCCTCTTACAGGTGGGCAATTGCCGCCTGAAGGACTCGCCTACCTAGGCTAGCCTCTGCCGAAGCATAGGCATGCACCTGATAGTGTTTCGTGAAAGTGTGCAGACTCGACCAGGTAGCCGCCTGACACACCTGCTGAGCCGTAGCCTGGTGCCGCAAAGCCCAGGACGCGCCTACGGCCCTGGTAGAATGGGCTTTAAGCCCTGAAGGAATCTGAAGCCCCGATGAACGGTAGGCTTCAAGAATCGGTTTCTTGATCCACCTAGCCAAGGTTGACTTGGAAGCCTGAGACCCCTTACGCTGGCCAGCGACAAGGACAAAGAGCGCATCCGAACGGCGCAGGGGCGCCGTGCGAGAAATGTAGATTCTGAGTGCTCTCACGAGGTCTAACAAGTGCAAATCCTTTTCACATTGGTGAACTGGATGAGGGCAAAAAGAAGGCAAGGAGATATCCTGATTGAGATGAAAAGGGGATACCACCTTGGGGAGAAATTCCGGGACCGGACGCAGGACCACCTTATCCTGGTGAAAGACCAGGAAGGGGACTTTGCATGACAGCGCTGCTAGCTCAGACACTTTCCTAAGTGAAGTGACTGCCACTAGGAAGGCCACTTTCTGTGAAAGGCGAGATAGAGAGATCTCCCTCATCGGCTCGAAAGGTGGCTTCTGGAGAGCCGTCAGCACCTTGTTAAGATCCCAGGGTTCTAGCGGACGCTTGTAAGGTGGGACTATGTGGCAAACTCCCTGCAGGAACGTGCGGACCTGCGAGAGTCTGGCTAGACGCTTTTGAAAAAACACTGAAAGCGCCGACACTTGTCCCTTGAGAGAGGCGAGAGACAAACCCTTTTCCAATCCTGATTGAAGAAAGGAAAGAAAAGTGGGCAATGCAAACGGCCAGGGAGCAAAACCCCTATCCGAGCACCAGGCTAAGAAGATCTTCCAAGTCCTGTGGTAGATCTTGGCGGACGTTGATTTCCTGGCCTGTCTCATGGTGGCAATGACATCTTGAGATAACCCTGATGACGCTAGGAGCCAAGACTCAATGGCCACACAGTCAGGTTGAGGGCCGCAGAATTCAGATGGAAAAATGGCCCTTGAGACAGCAAGTCTGGTCGGTCTGGGAGTGCCCACGGTTGCCCCACCGTGAGGTGCCACAGATCCGGGTACCACGACCTCCTCGGCCAGTCTGGAGCGACGAGGATGGCGCGGCTGCAGTCGGACCTGATCTTGCGTAACACTCTGGGCAGTAGTGCCAGAGGGGGAAATACATAAGGTAGTCGAAACTGCGACCAGTCCTGAACTAACGCATCTGCCGCCAGCGCCCTGTGATCCTGAGACCGTGCCATGAATGCCGGGACTTTGTTGTTGTGCCGAGACGCCATGAGATCGACGTCCGGCGTTCCCCAGCGGCAACAGATCTCTTGAAACACGTCCGGGTGAAGAGACCATTCCCCTGCGTCCATGCCCTGGCGACTGAGAAAGTCTGCTTCCCAGTTTTCTACGCCCGGGATGTGAACTGCGGAGATGGTGGAGGCTGTGGCTTCCGCCCACAGCAGAATCCGCCGAACTTCTTGGAATGCTTGACGACTGCGTGTGCCGCCCTGGTGGTTGATGTATGCGACCGCCGTGGCGTTGTCTGATTGTATTCGGATCTGCCTGCCCTCCAGCCACCGCTGGAACGCCTGTAGGGCTAGATACACTGCCCTTATCTCCAGAACATATCTGCAGGGAGGACTCCGTCGGAGTCCAGGTTCCCTGAGCCCTGTGGTGGAGGAAGACCGCTCCCCACCCTGACAGGCTCGCGTCTGTCGTGACCACAGCCCAGGATGGGGGCAGGAAGGATTTTCCCTTCGACAAAGAAGTGGGAAGAAGCCACCACTGAAGGGAGGTTTTGGCTGCTCTTGACAGGGAAACGTTCCTGTCGAGGGACGTCGACCTCTTGTCCCATTTGCGGAGAATGTCCCACTGAAGTGGACGCAGATGAAACTGCGCAAAGGGAACTGCTTCCATTGCTGCCACCATCTTCCCTAGGAAGTGCATAAGGCGTCTCAAAGAGTGTGACTGACCCCGAAGAAGAGATTGGACCCCTGTCTGTAGTGAACGCTGCTTGTCCAGCGGAAGCTTCACTATCGCTGACAGAGTATGAAACTCCATCCCGAGGTAAGTCAGGGATTGGGTCGGTGTCAATTTTGACTTTGGGAAATTGATGATCCACCCGAACCTCTGGAGAGTCTCCAGGGCAATGGTCAGGCTGTGCTGGCAAGCCACCCAGGAGGGTGCCTTGACTAGGAGATCGTCTAAGTAAGGGATCACCGAGTGGCCCTGAGAGTGTAGGACCGCCACCACTGTGGCCATGATCTTGGTGAAGACCCGTGGGGCTGTCGCCAAGCCGAAAGGCAGTGCCACGAACTGAAGGTGTTCGTCCCCAATGGCGAAACGCAAGAAGCGTTGATGTTCGGGTGCGATCGGCACATGGAGATAAGCATCCTTGATGTCTATTGATGCTAGGAAGTCTCCTTGTGACATTGAGGCGATGACCGAGCGGAGAGATTCCATCCGAAACCTTCTGGTGCTGACATGCTTGTTGAGCAGTTTGAGGTCTAGAACGGGACGGAAAGATCCGTCCTTTTTTGGCACCACGAACAAGTTGGAGTAGAAGCCGTGACCATGTTCCTGAGGGGGAACGGGAATCACCACTCCTTCTGCCTTCAGAGCATTCACCGCCTGAAAAAGTGCAGCGGCTCGCTCTGGGGGCGGAGATGTTGTGAAGAAACGAGTTGGAGGACGAGAGCTGAACTCTATCCTGTAACCGTGAGACAGAATGTCTCTCACCCATCGGTCTTGGACATGTGGCCACCAGGCGTCGCAAAAGCGGGAGAGCCTGCCACCGACCGAGGATGCAGTTTGGGGAGGCCGAGAGTCATGAAGAGGCCGCCTTGGTGGCGGTGCCTCCGGCGGTCTTTTTAGGCCGTGACTTAGATCGCCATGCAGAAGGGTTCCTCTGGCCCTTCTCCGACCTGTTTGACGTGGAGGAATGTGACTTGGCCGAAGGCCAAAAGGACTGAAACCTCGATTGAAACATTCGCTGTTGAGGTTTGTTTTGTTTAGACTGGGGTAAGGACGAGTCCTTTCCCTTGGATTGTTTAATAATTTCGTCCAATTGCTCGCCAAACAAACGGTCGCCAGAAAATGGCAAACCGGTTAAGAATTTCAGGGAGGCAGAGTCTGCCTTCCATTCACGTAGCCACATGGCTCTGCGGACTGCCACCGAATTGGCGGATGCTACCGCTGAACGGCTCACCGAGTCCAGGACGGCGTTCATGGCGTAGGACGAAAAAGCCGACGCCTGAGAAGTCAGAGACACAACCTGCGGAGTAGCGGTGCGTGTGACCGCAGTAATCTCAGACAGACAAGCTGAGATAGCTTGGAGCGCCCATACTGCCGCGAATGCCGGAGCAAAAGATGCTCCTATGGCTTCATAGATGGATTTCATCATGAGCTCTATCTGCCTGTCAGTGGCATCCTTGAGCGATGAGCCATCTGCCACTGAAACCACAGATCTGGCCGCCAGCCTAGAGACTGGAGGATCCACTTTTGGACACTGAGCCCAACCCTTCACTACTTCCGGGGGGAAGGGGTAACGTGTGTCATTAAGGCGCTTAGTAAAACGCTTGTCCGGGTATGCTCTGTGCTTCTGGACAGCATCCCTGAAATTAGAGTGATCGAAAAAGGCACTCCGTGTACGTTTGGGAAACCGAAACTGGTGTTTCTCCTGCTGTGAAGCCGCCTCCTCTACAGTTGGAGTTGGAGGAGAAATTTCTAGCACCTGGTTGATGGACGCTATAAGGTCATTTACTATGGCGTCCCCTTCAGGTGTATCTAGATTGAGAGCACCGTCAGGGTCTGAGCCCTGAGCTGCGCCTTCCTCTTCATCCTCTAGAGAGTCCTCATGCTGAGACCCTGAGCAGCGTGATGAAGTGGAGGAAGGTCCCCAGCGAGCCCGCTTCACCGGTCTGGGACTGCGGTCCGAGTCGGAGTCCTCACCGTGGGACCTATGTGTCACCTCAGGAGCAGATTGCTGCGCCAACTGAGGGGGACCTGGGGACGAAGAACGCACAGTGCCCTGCATCTGTGTTGTTGGTCTGGACTGCAAGGCTTCTAGTATCTTAGCAGACCATTTGTCCATAGACTGAGCCATGGACTGTGAAAGCGACTCAGACAGTTTGTCAGCCAAAACTGCAAACTCTGTCCCTGTAACCTGGACAGTGGGAACCGGTGTCTCTACCTGAGCCGGGGGTCCCACCAGTGCCGGAGGCTCCGGCTGAGTGAGTGTCACAGGGGCCGAGCATTGCACACAATGAGGGTAGGTGGAACCTGCAGGTAGCATAGCCGCACATGAGGTACAGGTTGCAAAAAAAGCCTGTGCCTTGGTACCCTTGCTCTTTGCGGACGACATGTTGTTGTCCTCCAAGAGATAAGTAAGGGATCACCGTGATCACTGAGGGATATATATAGCCTCAAGTTAACAGTACAGCCGAACCAGCAATGTATACACAAAAGATATATATATATATATATATATACAGTTCGGCACTCTGGGGAGTCCAGCACCGGCAGACCGGTGTGGCTTACCAACCGCTCTGTGTGGCCACCAGATTCCCTGCCCCGGGTCTCCCTCAGCTGCAGCCAGAAGTTCTCCACCGCAGAATGTGCTGAAAAAATGGCTGACGGCGTTCTCAGAGGAGGAGGGAGGCGTGGGCGTAGTCACAAAAGTGCGGGAATCTGGTGCCCCAGCGTGAGTAGTGAGGGGGGCGGAGGACAGCTCGGTGTACTCCAGCCCTCACTGTCGGCGTCATACCGACCGTCCCGCCCTTTTCCCTGACTGGCAGGCCTGGGGGCGGGAGAATACTATACTAGGCCGCAAAAGCCGGGGACTAAAGTTAAAACCGCGGCCGGCCGGCAGTGCACGGTCGGCGCGGTAGTCCCGGACCCATACCCACGCCGCAGTCGCTGCAGCGTCTGGGCCCAAGGTGCTTTATGCGCCGTCCCAACGGGGACACAGAGTACCTGTGGATGCAGGGCCATGTCCCTGACGATACTCCGTCTCCTGTCCGGCAGTTTCCCCCAGGGGCTGCGGAGGGAGACCGGTCCCAGTGTCTGGATGACCGGATAGGATCCCACTTCCCCAGAGCCCCTAAGGGATGGGGAAGGAAAGCGGCATGTGGCTCCAGCCTGTGTACCCGCAATGGGTACCTCAACCTTAACAACACCGCCGACCTGAGTGGGGTGAGAAGGGAGCATGCCGGGGGCCCCATAGGGGCCCTCTTTTCTTCCATCCGATAAAGTCAGCAGCTGCTGCTGACTAAAACGTGGAGCTTGCGTGAATGTGTGCCTCCTTCAACACAAAGCAAAAAACTGAGGGGCCCGTGATGCACGGGAGGGTGTATAGCAGAGGGGAGGGGTTACACTTTTTAAAGTGTAATTACTTTGTGTGGCCTCCAGAGGCAGAAGCTATACACCCAATTGTCAATTGTCTGGGTCTCCCAATGGAGCGACAAAGAAATAAATGTTTATATTATTATCACATATGGATGGACAACTCCTGTTTTGGCAGACCTCAGACTTTCATACACTGCATGGATAACCATATCCCTATATAGACAATCTGTTGTATGCTGGGGGCTCTAAATTAATACTAACTAGACAATGCACAAAATGAAAAAGTGGAAGCAATCATCAAAAAAATGACCTATTGCTTAAAGGGAACCTGTCACCAGATTTGGTGCCTATAAGCTGCGGCTACCGCTAGTGAGCTCTTATATACAGCATTCCAGAATACTGTATATAGGAGCCCAGGCCGCTGTGTAGAACATAAAAATCACTTTATAATACTCACCTAGGAGGTCCCTCCAGTGCAGACTGGTGAAATGGGTGGCACCATTCTCCGAGACCATCCTGGTCTTCCTTCTTCTAAAGCCGGCGTGCATGACGCTTCCTATGTTATACACATGCACCAGCACTGAGGTCCTGCGCAGGTGCACTTTGATCTGCCCTACTCAGGCCAGATGAAAGTATTGTAGTGCGCCTGCGCAGGACCTCAATACCGGCCTGTGTGCATGACATAAGACGCGTCATGCACGCTGACTTCAGAAAAAGGAAGACCAAGATGGCTGAAAAAGGGGGTGCCGGCACCGGAGAACGACACCATCCATTTGACCAGTCTGCACCGGCGCGACCTCCTAGGTGAGTATTATAAAGTGATTTTTACATTCTACACAGCGGCCTGTGCTCTTATAGGCTATGTGCCCACGCTGCGGATTTGCCGCGGATTTACCGAAAATCTGCAGCAGCGGCACTTCCAAGCCATTTCAATGGCATTTTGGAAATGCTGTGCCCAAGCTGCGGATTTTTCCGCGGCGGATTTGCCGCGGATTTTGATCCGGAAAAATCTGCAGCATGTCAATTATTGTTGCGAATTTTGTTGCGGATTTTTCCCATGCAAGTCAATGCAAGGTGTAAAATCCGCAAGAAATCCGCAGGTCTGTTCCCACAGGCTCTTTTTCCTGCGGATTTGGTGCGGATTTCGCAAACAAATCCGCAGGAAGTGATGTAGGATAGTTCAGGAAGAGGAAGTTTCACCATTTTGTAGTGTAGAGTAGTGGCAGTGTAGTCGTGTTGTGTCCGGACTCTGGATTGCCAGCTAAAAGCAGCTAGTTACAGGCTGCTTGCTTTTAGCTGGCAAAACAGAATCCCAGGTCTTTTTTCACAATTCTTTTTAAAAAAAAAAAAAAATGTGCTCCGCTGTATTTTCACTGTCCAGCCCGATGCAAGCAAGCAACTGAGGGCTGTGCTTCTCAGCGGGATAAGGCTGAAGCATTCTCTGCCCCTCCCGCTGAGAAAAACAGTCCTCAGCTGCCCCTGAAAATGGCGGCTCCGTTGTGAAGCGCCATTCACAGGTGCTGTACTGAGGCTCATCCAGCTGCCCTGATGCATTGGCTGGCTGGGTAATATAACGGGGTTAATGCCAGTTTTCTGCAAACTGGCACTAAGCCCGAGGTTCATAATGTCATGCCTGTGTAGACACGGCCATTATGAACCTCCATTTGGTACTAAATAAAAGAAAACCCTTTTTTTAAAAAAAATTTTTGAAAGAAAAACACACACACATCCCTGATTGCCTTATCCCGCTGAGAAGCACAGCCCTCAGTTGCTTGCTTGCATCGGGCTGGACAGTGAAAATACAGCGGAGCACATTTTTTTTTTTTTTTTTTTAAAAATACCAGTGAAAGGGAACATGGCACCACATTTTTTGGCTGTAAGCTGCGGCCACCACCACTGGGTTATTATATACAGCCTGTTAAAATGCTGTATATAAGCACAGTGGTGTTGGCCGCAGCTTTTTACAAAAAAAGTGGCGACAGGTTCCCTTTAAACATTTCTGCCCCTTTATTACAAAATGGATAATGGAGAAGAAAAGGAGGGTTGGGACAGGAAATGACATAAAGAGCCTTTTTTTTTCCTTCAAAACAGACTAAGCTTTATTCAGAAACACAATAGAGTACAATGGACAAAATCCGCATCAAAATCCGCAACGAAATCTGCGTCAAATCCGCACCTATGCTAAGGTGCGGATTCCGGGGGAAAGCTGCGGATTTTGATGCAGAAAAATCCGCAGGTACATTCTACCGTGGACACACAGCCATATACAGTATGTTAGAATGCCGTATATAAGAGCCCACTGGTGGTGGCCGCAGCTTATTTATTTATTTATTTATTTATTATTTGTCAGATTTGTATGCCGCACTTCTCCCGAGACTCAGAGCGGCTCCCATATTTCCGGCATCATTGTCCCATTGGGGATCACAATCTAAATTCCCTATCGGTATGTCTTTTTTAGAATGTGGGAGGAAACTGGAGAACCCGGAGGAAACCCACGCAAATACGGGGAGAACATACAAACTACTTGTAGAGGTTGTCCTTGGTGGGAATTGAACCTGGTACCCCAGCGCTGCAAGACTGCTAACCACTGAGCCACCGTGCTGCTGTGGCTTATAGGCCCCCAGATCTGGTGACAGGTTCCCTTTACATCAAGTTTTTGTGTTACATTATTTTATTAAATTAGGATCTTTTTTTCACACTGTATTAAAAATCAAAATAAGTAATATTGCACTTTCCAATTGACTACTGGAGCTATACTGGACACATACTTTATGTCCTTTTTTCAAAGAGTTTTCAGCAGTCTCCTTATCATCAGAGACATGATTACAATGACAGGCAACACCTCTACACACAGCTGATAACACAGGATCCACCAACCATATTAAATGATATCATGGCTCCCCTACTCCCCCTTCCCGCCTTCACAATGCCCTTTGCACAGGATCATTAGACACTTCATTACAAAGATAGGGTCGGGGTTTGACCATTGTGGCTAATGTACATGTAGATTTCCTGAAAACAAAATAGTTGTCTAAGAAAACCACAAGGGCTGGTGTGAAATCTGTAAAATTATTAATTTTCCTTTTTAATAAAGGTTGCGACTTTAAAATAAATATATAAAACAACAACATAATTTTAAAAAAATAAAAGTAGCACACACACCTGATATAAACAACAGGTCATTGTCTGATAACTTCCATTTACTGCTTTTTAAAAATATAGGACTTTTTTTTTTTTTTATAAATTGTTTAGTGTTAGCATTTTATGGATCCCATACCGCTTTTTCATTGATGGAGCTGAGCGAGGGCCTAGTTTTTCCAGGGCAAGCCGTAGTTAATATTGCTAGTAATTTGGGGTACGTAGGAGTTTTTGATTGTTTTCTAGTTCAGTTTTTCAGGGAGGTAAATTAACCAGAAAAAAGATCAATTCAGTTGCTATTCTGCCTTCTGATGGGGTGATGAGTGACTAGTAAGGCCGCTTTACACGCTGCGATATCGTGACCGATATCGCCATCGTGCGCACCCGCCCCCATCGTTTGTGCGTCTCGGGCATATCGCTTCCCGTGGCGCACAAAATCGCGCGGACCCGTCACACTACTTACCTGCCTAGCGACGTCGCTGTGACCGGCGATCCGCCTCCTTTCTAAGGGGGCGGTTCGTTCGGCGTCACAGTGACGTCACTAAGCGGCCGCCCAATCGAAGCGGAGGGGCGGAGATGAGCGGGACGAACATCCCGCCCACCTTCTTCCTTCCTCATTGCGGCCGGGACACAGGTAAGGTGAGGTCCCTCATTCCTGCGGTGTCACATGTAGCGATGTGTGCTGCCGCAGCAACGAGGAACTACATCGTAGCTGCAGCAGCAACGATAATCGATATTAGGGGGATGTCACCGATTAGCGATTTTGAACGTTTTTGCGACGATTCAAAATCGCTAATAGGTGTCACACGCAACGACATCGCTAGAGCGGCCGGATGTGCGTCACAAATTCCGTGACCCCCAACGAGATCGCTGTAGCAAAATCGCAGTGTGTAAAGCCACCTGTAGACAATACCCCTTAGCAGATAGCTGCTGTTTTAGGCAGGTGCGACTGTGGAAATAAATATGGCAGATGTTGGGAAAGGGTTAAGGGGAATCCTGTCACCAGGTTTTTAATACCTAATCTGAGAACAGCATAACGTAGGGGCAGAGACCCTGATTACAGTGATGTGTCACTTACTCGGCTGCTTAGTGTAGGTTTGATAAAATCACTGTTTAATCAGCAGGAAATTATCATTACAGGACCACTTGGCCTGCTGACAGGTAGTCCAGCATATTCATGAGCTCTGTGTATCTGTTGGATCTGCAGCAGAGAAAACATTGAGGTCTTCAAAATGACAGCAAACAGTTCAGTAAGTGACACATCGCTGGAATCAGGATCTCTGTCTCTACATTATGCTGCTCTCAGATGGGGGAGCAAAAACCTGATGACAGATTCCCTTTAAATGTCCTGACAACGTCAATGTAGTTAATAGATAATGTAATTCTCACCACTGCGACCATCTCTGAAGCATTGCCTCTTGGACATCTAATGATGGGTACTGCCCCTGTATAAAAGAAGCAAATTCAATGTTATACTCCAGTTATTGACAAATTAACACCTACTTACTGCTAACAAATTACAATTCATTGTAGTATCATTAAAGCATTCCTGCAGCTGAAAAGTCCTTTGTAAACTATTGGTATACGAAAGATGCCATTAAAGCGCACCAATCACCAGGATTTTCCTATATAACATAAAGCCAGTGCTATACTGGCACTATCAGGCTGATTCTATACATACCTTTAGTTGTCAGCTCGGAAGAATATGTTTTGAAACACAAACAAGTAAAGTTTGTGAAATGAGCAGATTTTTGAATGACAGCAGCTGCCAATCAGCTGATAGCTGGGGTGGGTATTCATAGTGATTCCTGCCCCCCTGCCTGTCCGTCCTCCCCCTGTTATTTATGCGATTTCTATTATAGAATCGTTTTACTAAGTGACTAAAAGGGCCTGTGCTGATGTCATACCCATCTGACCAGAAGGGGCGGGGCCTCAGCCAACATAGCTGATACCAGGAAGCAACAGTATTTTTCTGTTGGCAGAGGCACATCCCTTCTGGTCACATGGATATGACATCAGCACAGGCCCTTCTAGTCACTTAGTAAAACGATACTATAAAAGAATTAGAATAAATAACAGGGAGGATGGACAGGCAGAGGGGCGGGAATCACTATGAATACCCCCCCAGCTATCAGCTGCTGTCAAAGAGCTGCTCATTTTACAAACTTTACTTGCCTGTGATTAAAAAATCTAAACATCCGAGCTGACAAGTATAGGTATGTATAGAATCAGCCCGATAGTGCCAGTATAGCACTGGCTTTAGGTTATATAGGAAAATCCTGGTGACTGGTGCGCTTTAAAAGGGATGGTCTACTACTTGGACAACCCCTTCTTAAATGCTGTAGCCCCCTAATTAAAACAGAAAAACGTTATAGGTATCAGTGCCATTCCAGCGATATTAGTCACCCAGCGTTGTGGTTACATTATTCACATGAACGCTGCAGTCAGTCAGTATCCTCTAATGGGGAGATAAGGTATGCACACCAGTGACTATGGAAGGGGAATACATGGAATAGCAGAAACTGCTGTGTGAATACTGACATGAAAAATTCAATAGCATTTGTAAGAATGAAATGTGAAAAATGGAACCTGCATTACTGCCATGAATATATGAATAAAGAGAAATTTAGCTACTGAATTGATCAATGCAGAAGAGCCCCAACACTACGCCAAAGTATTTCTCTACGTTGGGGTCCCTAGCTTGTGTGTGTCCTCTCATGCAGTTAAAAAACTTACCGTGTATGGGACGCTGAGACCCAGGCTATATATGCGTATAATGTGGATTGGCAATAGGTGTGTATGGGGAGGGTTCACAAACGAAAAACTACTAACATTAAGGAATAACGTTTGGAACTCCATTCTATGTCTGAACTGGGTGCAAAAAACCTAAAAAACATCACTATGGGGAGATAAGGTATTCACACAGCAGTTTCTGCTATTCCATGTATTCCCCTTCCATAGTCACTGGTGTGCATACCTTATCTCCCCATAGTGATGTTTTTTAGGTTTTTTGCACCCAGTTCAGACATAGAATGGAGTTCCAAACGTTATTCCTTAATGTTAGTAGTTTTTCGTTTGTGAACCCTCCCCATACACACCTATTGCCAATCCACATTATACGCATATATAGCCTGGGTCTCAGCGTCCCATACACGGTAAGTTTTTTAACTGCATGAGAGGACACACACAAGCTAGGGACCCCAACGTAGAGAAATACTTTGGCGTAGTGTTGGGGCTCTTCTGCATTGATCAATTCAGTAGCTAAATTTCTCTTTATTCATATATTCATGGCAGTAATGCAGGTTCCATTTTTCACATTTCATTCTTACAAATAGCTATTGAATTTTTCATGTCAGTATTCACACAGCAGTTTCTGCTATTCCATGTATTCCCCTTCCATAGTCACTGGTGTGCATACCTTATCTCCCCATAGTGATGTTTTTTAGGTTTTTTGCACCCAGTTCAGACATAGAATGGAGTTCCAAACGTTATTCCTTAGTATCCTCTAATGAGCTGGAGGCCTCAAACCTTCAGCAGACATCCGAGATTTGTCAGAGGGAAATGTGAGGGAAGAAACCCATTAGCGACTACTGATTGTTGTCACTTTAGTATTGCAGCCAATGTCATGCGTGCAATGGGGGCTCTCAAGACCAGCATCACTAGAACGCTGCAGAAATTGAGTATAAGATTTTTTTTTTAATATATTTTATTTGAGGAGTATAGCATATAAGAAGTGGTTGCCCAAGTTGTGCCCAACCTAATTAGGATGCAATGAAAGGTAAAATATAAGTTGTACTTCCTTAACATACAGTGCCTTGAAAAAGTATTCATACCCTGTAAACGTTTTTCATGTTGTACCCAAAAACTTAAATGTATTTTATTGAGCTTTTATGTGATATACCAACACAAGATAGCAAGTATTTGTGAAACGTAGGGCGGCACGGTGGCTCAGTGGTTAGCACTGCAGTCTTGCAGCGCTGGGGTCCTGGGTTCAAATCCCACCAAGGACACCATCTGTAAGGCGTTTGTATGTTCTCCCTGTGTTTGCGTGGTTTTCCTCCGGGTTCGCTGGTTTCCTCCCACACTCCAAAAACATACAGATAAAGAATTTAGTTTGTGAGCCCCAATGGGGACAGTGTTCCTGATGTATGTAAAGCACTGCGGAATATGTTAGCGCTATATAAAAATAAAGATTTGATTTTTTTTTTTGAAACGTAGAGGAAATGATACATGGCTTTCTAAATATTTTAAAAATATAAATCTGAAAATTGTGACGTGCATTTGTATTCAGTCCCCTGAGTCAATACTTTGTAAGACCATCTTTCACTGCATTTACTGCGGTAAGTCTTTTGGGGTATGTCTCTAGCAGCTTTACATATCTAGAGGCTGACATTTCTCAGCTTCTTTACAAATTCGCCCTAGCTCAGTGAGATTGGATGGAGACGTCTGCGAGCAGCAATTTTCAAGTCTTGTCACAGATTCTCACTGGGATTTCGGTCTGGACTGAGACTGGGCCAGAACCCTCCATTGTAGCTCTAGCAGAATGTTTAGGGTCATTATCCTGCTGTAGAGTAAACCTACACCCCAGTCTCAATTCTTTTGCAGCCCCTAAAAAGGTTTATCTCCAGGATTGCCCTGTATTTAGCACAATCCATCTTCCCATCAACTCTGACCAGCCTCCCTGCCCCTGCTGAAGAAAAGCATCCTCACAGCAGGATGCTGCCCCCACCATGAGTGACGGTGTGGATGGTGTTTTCAGTGTGATGTGCAGTGTTAGTTTTCCACCACACATAGCATTCTGCATTTATCACAAAAACGTCTACTTTGATCTCATCTGACCAGAGCACCTTCTTCCACGTTAGCTGTGTCACCCACATGGCTTTTTGCAAACTGCAAACATAACTTCTTATGGCTTGATTTCAAAAATATCTTTCTGCTTGTCCATCTTCCATAAAGGCCAGATTTGTGGAGTATACAAACAACAGTTGTCTTGTGGACAGATTCTCTCACCTGTGTTGTGGATCTCTGCAGCTCCTCTAGAGTGACCATGGGCCTTTTGGCTACTTTACTAATTAGTGCCCTCCTTGCTTGGGATGTCAGTTTAGGTTGACAGCCATGTTTTAGTAGGTTTGAAGTTGTGCTATACACTTTCTATTTTTGGATGATGGACTGAACAGTGCTTCATGACATGTTCAGAGCTTGGGCTATTTATTTTTATAACCTAACCAAGCTTTATTCTCCTCCACAACTTTATCCCTGATCTGTCTGGTGGGTTCCTTGGTTTTCATGATGCTGTTTGATCCCTAATGATCTCAAAACAACCTCTAAGGCCCAGTGCCCACGCTGTGTAGTTTTGACGCATATTTTTAGAAATCTGAAGCAAAATCTGCATGTCCATTGTGAAAGTCTATGAGAATTCAGAAGTGCTGTGCCCAAGTTGCTTATTTTTCCCTTGTGTATTTGGTGCAGATTTGGTGCAGAAAAATACTCAACAAGGGCACAGCACTTCTGAATTCTCATAGACTTTGCTGGCTTCACAATGGACATGCAGATTTTGCTGCAGATTTCTGAAAATCTACGTCAAAATCCGCAGCGTGGGCACAGGGCCTAAGGCCTTCACAGAACAGCTGCAGTTATTCCAAGAATAAATTACACACAGGTGATTACATTTATTAATTAGGTGACTTCTGGGGAAATTGGTCACAAAGATTTTATGTAGGGGTATCAGACTACAGGGGGCTGAATACAAATTCACATCACAACTTTCAGATTTATATTTTTACATTTTTTAGAAAACCATGCATTATGTGCTTTACACTTCAAAAAGACTTGCTACTTTGTGTTGGTAAATCACATAAAATATAAATAAAGTACATTTAAGTTTGTAGGTGTAATGTGAAAAAGTTCACGGGGTATGAATACTTATTTCAAGGCACTGTATGAAGGTTGGTGCAAAAGGTAAGTGAGTAAAAGTAAGTCCCCGAGGGGCCAATTGTTAATTGTTTTAGGAATAAAATAGTTCTAATACTGACTTTAGTATTTCTGCCTTGCTCATTATCTAATTTGCACATCTTTTAAGTTAACATTATTATTTTTTTTATTATTTGTCCAACACTCCCAACTTTTCGAAGTGCATCAAAATTTTACTCCAGCATTTTTTTTGTGTGGTTGAGGATTTCCATGCAACATTGTAAACCTTATTGAAAAGATTGTGCTCCTCTTATTCTGTACTCTACACAGGAGCAACGCAAAAAGCTAAAACAGGAAAAAATGAAGAGCATTATTCAATTTATGCAAAATTCAAATATGGAGTCATTTTGATGAAATTTGCATAAAATCCACCAGTAAACAAAAAAAAAAGAAAATACATAGGGCTTTAAGAAAAGAAAAAAAAAAAGCAAATGATGAATTGGTGCCTAAGTGGTAATATGGCTGGATTGACCTACAGGACCAATCATCATTTCTTTTATGCCAGTTTATTTTAGTCCTCTTTCACACGTCCGTGAAAATCACGCACGTTCTTCACGGACGTGTCAAAGGTGCGTATTGTCCTCCGTGTGTCGTGTTTATGGCACACGTGTGCTCTCCGTGTGCTATCCGTGATAGCACACTGAGAAGGGAACTTTCTGCTCACCTGTCCCTGGCATTGCTGTCCATGGTGCTGATCTTCGGTCTCCGGTCCTGCTGACTCCCCGCTGCTGCTGCTTCCGGCCCGCAGTGGAGCATAAGCATTATGAGCGGGGGTCGGAAGCAAGTGCCAGCAGCGGCAGAGACAGCAGGGCTGGAGAAGGTAAGTATAGAAATTCCTTTTAATTCACAGGCACGTGTGTTTTCTCCGGTGCGTGTCACATGGATCACATCCGTGCGGTCAGTGTGACACCCGTGATGCTGGAGAAAAACGGACATGTCTACGTGTGGAGTTCACAGGCACACGTATGCTCCACACGGACACACGGTCCATGGCAAAACACGCACGTGAGCACAGACTCATTGATATTAATGGGTCTACGTGTGCCTGTGTCTGTGTCTCCGACACGTGAGGAATCGGACCAAACACGTACCGGAGAAACGGACATGTGAAGGAGGCCTTAAAAAGACACAGGCTTTGGCACACATGAAAAATGGTGTGACTTTAGATCTGCCCTTGTCACTGTTCTAAAAAGCAGACTGGGTTTAGCTGAAGGAGCAGAGCCAGCAATGGTCCAACGGAAACATAGCCACAAACCTACGACAAATAAGATAGCTTTGTTTCTTAAATGGCCTAAGGCAGTTGGGTAAGTGGAAGAAGTACTCCAGAACATGCCAATAATTACCTAGTGTGACGAAGAAGCAGAAAAGACTGTCCACAATAGTATCCATGATTGTTTCCATCTCGGTGTCTGTGATGTCTGGTCTGTTCAAAGCTGAATAGAAAATGTGACACCTACATTAACATTTTACATCACACAAGACATGCAAGAACAGGGGGTAAAAGACAAATAAGATAAAACTATGAGTGTAAGAGATGAGGATAGAAGAGCCTGACTGAACACATTTACACATGGAGCCATCAATTCAAGATCTGTTTAGATAAACAAATTTTCACATCAAACCCCCCCCCATGAGGAAGTTAGATTACGACAAAACGCGCGTCGGGTGCAGGCACACAGATCTAACAGAACCTAGATACAGGTAATCACTACATCCACCTTCATTTTATCCCGACTTTGGGATTACTATTTATGTTAATGGTCTTACATCTTAACGTAGACTTTTAACTTGATTTCATTATTTTGACATATCATGATCCTATTGGCAGCTATATATTTTACAACGTGAGCATTGTCATGGTTATTGATCACCTATAACGGTCCTTTACTTTCCACCTATTTCTGTTGTTGCCTTTGAGAAACTCTTGTCTTGTATTTTACTGACCCTAGTCACCACTGTGATATTATAAGGAAATATTTTTCATATTTTATCCTTTGTATTTGATAAAATATATATTTTAATATTTCTCTGTATGAGTGTTGGTGTTTTGAACTCCATGAGTGGCATTTGCCTGTTGCTACTATATGGAAGGTCTTTTTGAAATTATCAAATCTTGAACAACCCCTAAATTAGGGATTTTTTATATATCACACAATACATGCAAGAACAGGGGGTAAAAGACAAATAAGAGTAAACTATGAGTGTAAGAGATGTGGATAGAAGAGCCTGACTGAACACATTTATACATGGAGCCATCAATTCAAGATCTGTTTAGATCTTGTGAAAACAAACAAATCAATGGGGGTCTCTCAGCCCACCGAGTTTGAGAAGCGGTGTAAAAGGGGTCCGTCATCTAGGGGGCTGATATCGGATATCTATAGTATAATAAACTCCCCTCAGATTGAACACCTGGAAAAACACTCATATGGATAAACGTGTCTGTCCTTGGAAGAGAGATGTCATCCCCAGGGCTGGTGGCAAATTTGGCAATGGGCGGCTAAATCATCTATATGCAAGCTGTATAAGGAGAGTCAATATAAGATCTTGCTTTTACATAAATTTAACCCTCAGTTCCCAGATGCTATTGGTGCTGTGGTAGGGCAGCCAGGTCTCAATGTCAGTTTTTGGACGTGCTGTGGTGACTGGATTTGGGGATTCAGTAAAATCCTTTAAAGGAACCTGTCAGGTCCCATATGCATTCTAACCTACAAGCAGGGTGCTGGGTGGCCTAGAAACCCCTTCCTACCCATCCCTGTGTTGTAATTGTCATGATCCAGGCCGGCTTTTCTTTGCTGTGGTTACACCTAGCTCTGGCCTGATCATGTCAGCGGTAACTTCCCTTGCCTTGTTCTGGATCCCAGGACACTATATCTTGCCTCTCTACCTATGATTCAGTGTCAGTGATATTTCTGCCTTGCAGCATGTATACTGGCTCTGGTGAGTGTTCCCGATCTGTCCTGCCTCCCTGCTACTGTGTCCTGACTTGTACCCTTCCCTGTTCGTCTGCCTGTCCCAGTCTCTGACTTCCCGGTCCCTGACTTCTCGCTCCTGTCTGTTTGTGTTTCCCTCTGCATACCTGATCTCCCGGCTTCCGACTCGGTTCTGTTTTCTGACTTTGATATTGATCCTCTCTTTGCAGTGACTTGACTTTCCTGGCTAGACCCTGACTGTTTGACTACTCTTTTGCCCCCTGGTCATTCGCCTGTTAACATTGCTGAAGTTACTCTACTGTACTTCAGCTGCCTTTCCGTTACAGTGTTTGTCTCTCCTTCACTACTCTGCTGCCACCTAGTGGGTATTACGCTGTACTGCGTCTTACTAGCCTTTGTTCAGCGTGACCATAATATTGTGTAATATGTATGTATAAAAAAAAACTTTTATTACTTACATGCTTCCTATGTAAATGATCAGATGGTCTAGCCCCCTGGGTGTCGCATCGCCCTGTGGGTGTTTGCATGCTTTCCATGGTATCACGCCCCTGTGGTCTTGATACCATGGCTTACATGAGCGACGTCACAGTCGGCTCCTTGAGATCCCGCGCGTGCGCACTTCCCATTCTCGCAGCCTTGTTATCCAGGTGCTTGCTTGTCAGCTTCAGACGCGCTCTGCGCATGGTTGGAACCGCAGGAGTCTTATGAGCATGCGCAGGGCTCGTCTGACCTATTGGTCCTATTCACTTCAATGTCAATCCCTACTCCCCAAAATAACAGCAGATCAGCTCATAGTAGAGGGCGTAATTGCAGACAACAGATTGAACCTATGTACGTACCCCTATAGGAAACCAGCTCCTTATTCTGGTTGCACAGCACAAACATGTCATCTTCTAATGTAATAAAATTGAGGTACTGATCAAAAACCTAAAAGAACAAAAAAAAAAAAAGGTTTGTACAAATTCTCTACTACAGCCGGCTTCATACAAATTCTATTCTAGCAGTTTAGACACAATATAATAATACGACAGATAAGAGGTCTACATGAGGAAGGGGTTTTGAGTCAGGTCCCCATGCAGGGAGCAAGCTCAGAAAATGAACCCGCACCTAACCTGGCAGATGCCACCTGTTTTACACAGTCGGCATCTGCCTCTAACATCAGGGACCGGAGTACCAATGTGTTATGTTTTTGTCACTTTTTCAATAATACCCAAAAATATCTGCAAGTTTAGTATTGTACTGAGCTGGAAAAACATGTTAGCAGGTCATTTAAAAAAAACAAAAAAAAACAAAAAAAAAAAAACTGTGGCAGAGCAGAGTTTAATTTTTTATAATTTCATGACATTTTAGTATAGTATGTGATAGATCATACGGTGTTGATCAAAACTATTAACTCATCATGCAAAAGAAGGGAATTTTGTTTACTTACCGTAAATTCCTTTTCTTCTAGCTCCTATTGGGAGACCCAGACAATTGGGTGTATAGCTTCTGCCTCCGGAGGCCACACAAAGTATTACACTTTTAAAAAAGTGTAACCCCTCCCCTCTGCCTATACACCCTCCCGTGGATCACGGGCTCCTCAGTTTTGGTGCAAAAGCAGGAAGGAGAAAACTTATAAATTGGTCTAGGGTAAATTCAATCCGAAGGATGTTCGGAGAACTGAAAACCATGAACCAAAAGAACAATTCAACATGAACAACATGTGTACACAAAAGAACAACCAGCCCGAAGGGAACAGGGGCGGGTGCTGGGTCTCCCAATAGGAGCTAGAAGAAAAGGAATTTACGGTAAGTAAACAAAATTCCCTTCTTTGTCGCTCCATTGGGAGACCCAGACAATTGGGACGTCCAAGAGCAGTCCCTGGGTGGGTAAAAGAATACCTCAATAAAAAGAGCCGAAACGGCCCCCTCTTACAGGTGGGCAACCGCCGCCTGAAGGACTCGCCTACCTAGACTGGCGTCTGCCGAAGCATAGGTATGCACTTGATAGTGTTTCGTGAAAGTGTGCAGACTAGACCACGTAGCTGCCTGACACACCTGCTGAGCCGTAGCCCGGTGCCGCAATGCCCAGGACGCACCCACGGCTCTGGTAGAATGGGCTTTCAGCCCTGAAGGAAGCGGAAGCCCAGAAGAACGGTAGGCTTCGAGAATAGGTTCCTTGATCCACCGAGCCAAGGTTGACTTGGAAGCCTGCGAACCCTTACGCTGGCCAGCGACAAGGACAAAGAGCGCATCTGAACGACGCAGGGGCGCCGTGCGAGACACGTAGAGCCGGAGTGCTCTCGCCAGATCCAACGAGTGCAAATCCTTTTCACATTGGCGAATTGGATTAGGGCAAAATGAAGGCAAGGAGATATCCTGATTGAGATGAAAAGGAGATACCACCTTAGGGAGAAATTCCGGGACCGGACGCAGAACCACCTTATCCTGGTGAAACACCAGGAAGGGGGCTTTGCATGACAGCGCTGCAAGCTCAGACACTCTCCGGAGTGATGTAACTGCCACTAGGAAGGCCACCTTCTGCGAAAGACGTGATAGAGAGACATCCCACAGCGGCTCGAAAGGTGGCTTCTGAAGAGCCGTTAGCACCCTGTTAAGATCCCAGGGTTCTAGCGGACGCTTGTAAGGTGGGACTATGTGGCAAACTCCCTGCAGGAACGTGCGGACCTGCGGAAGCCTGGCTAGGCGCTTTTGAAAAAATACGGAGAGCGCCGATACTTGGCCCTTGAGAGAGCCGAGTGACAAACCCTTGTCCATTCCGGATTGAAGGAATGAAAGAAAAGTGGGTAAGGCAAACGGCCATGGAGGAAAGCCGTTATCAGCGCACCAGGATAGGAAGATTTGCCAAGATCTGTAATAGATCTTGGCGGACGTTGGCTTCCTGGCCTGTCTCATGGTGGCAACAACATCTTGAGATAACCCTGAAGACGCTAGGAGCCAGGACTCAATGGCCGCACAGTCAGGTTGAGGGCCACAGAATTCAGATGGAAAAAAGGGCCTTGTGACAGCAAGTCTGGGCGGTCTGGAAGCGCCCACGGTTGACCCACCGTGAGATGCCACAGATCCGGGTACCACGACCGCCTCGGCCAGTCTGGAGCGACGAGAATGGCGCGACGGCAGTCGGACCTGATCTTGCGTAACACTCTGGGCAGCATCGCCAGAGGAGGAAACACATAAGGCAGTCGAAACTGCGACCAATCCTGAACTAACGCGTCCGCCGCCAGAGCTCTGTGATCCTGAGACCGTGCCATGAATGCCGGGACTTTGTTGTTGTGCCGTGACGCCATGAGATCGACATCCGGCGTTCCCCAGCGGCGACAGATCTCTCGAAACACTTCTGAGTGCAGAGACCATTCCCCCGCATCCATGCCCTGACGACTGAGAAAATCTGCTTCCCAGTTTTCTACGCCCGGGATGTGAACTGCGGAGATGGTGGAGCCTGTGGCTTCCACCCACTGCAGAATCCGCCGGACTTCCTGGAAGGCTTGACGACTGCGAGTGCCGCCTTGGTGGTTGATGTAGGCGACGGCAGTGGCGTTGTCCGACTGGATACGGATCTGCCTGCCCTCCAGCCACCGATGAAAAGCCAATAGGGCTAGATACACTGCCCTTATCTCCAGAACATTGATCTGAAGGGAAGACTCTATCGGAGTCCAGGTTCCCTGAGCCCTGTGGTGGAGAAAAACCGCTCCCCACCCTGACAGGCTCGCGTCCGTGGTGACCACAGCCCAGGTTGGGGGTAGGAAGGATTTTCCCTGCGATAGAGAATTGGGAAGGAGCCACCACTGAAGTGACGTCTTGGTTGCAAGGGAAAGAGAGACGTTCCTGTCGAGGGAAGCCGACCTCCTGTCCCATTTGCGGAGAATGTCCCATTGGAGTGGCCGTAGATGGAATTGCGCGAACGGCACTGCCTCCATCGCTGTCACCATTTTCCCCAGGAAGTGCATGAGGCGCCTTAAGGGGTGTGACTGACTCCAAAGAAGTGATTGCACCCCTGCCTGCAGAGAAATCTGTTTGTCCCGCGGTAGCTTGACTACCGCTGACTGTGTATGAAACTCCATCCCTAGGTAAGTCAGTGATTGGGTCGGTGTCAACTTGGATTTCGGGAAGTTGATGATCCACCCGAACTGCTGGAGAGTCGTCAGAGCAACGGTAAGGCTGTGTTGACACGCCACCCGAGAAGGGGCCCTGAGTAGGAGATCGTCTAAGTAGGGAATCACCGAGTGGCCCCGAGAGTGTAGGACCGCCACGACGGATGCCATGACTTTGGTGAACACCCGTGGGGCTGTCGCCAGGCCGAAAGGCAATGCCACGAACTGAAGGTGTTCGTCCCCGATGGCGAAACGCAAGAAGCGTTGATGTTCGGGTGCGATTGGCACGTGGAGATAAGCATCCTTGATGTCGATCGATGCTAGGAAGTCTCCTTGTGACATCGAGGCGATGACCGAGCGGAGGGATTCCATCCGAAACCGTCTGGTTCTCACATGTCTGTTGAGCAGCTTGAGGTCCAGAACGGGACGGAATGATCCGTCCTTTTTTGGCACCACGAACAAGTTGGAGTAAAAGCCGCGACCACGTTCCTGAAGGGGAACGGGGGTCACAACTCCTTCTGTCTTCAGAGCATCCACTGACTGAAAAAGTGCGTCGGCCTGAGCGGGGGGCGGAGAGGTTCTGAAGAAACGAGCCGCAGGACGAGAGCTGAACTCTATCCTGTAACCGTGAGACAGAATGTCTCTCACCCATCGGTCTTGAACATGTGGCCACCAGGCGTCGCCAAAGCGGGAGAGCCTGCCACCGACCGAGGATGCGGCTAGGGGATGCCGAGAGTCATGAGGAGGCTGCCTTGGAGGCAGTGCCTCCTGCGGCCTTTTGGGGGCGTGGCTTGGACCGCCACGCATAGGAGTTCCTCTGGCCTTTCTCCGGCTTGCTGGACGAAGAGGATTGGGGCTTGGCGGAGGGACGAAAGGACCGAAACCTCGATTGTATTTTTCGTTGCTGAGGTCTCTTAGGTTTGGACTGGGGTAAGGAGGAGTCCTTTCCCTTGGATTCCTTAATAATCTCATCCAATCGTTCGCCAAACAAGCGTTCGCCAGAAAATGGCAAACCGGTTAAGAACCTCTTGGAGGCCGAGTCTGCCTTCCATTCGCGCAGCCACATGGCCCTGCGGACTGCCACAGAGTTAGCGGATGCCACAGCTGTACGGCTAGCAGAGTCTAGGACTGCGTTCATGGCGTAGGAAGAAAAAGCTGACGCTTGAGAAGTCAAAGACGCAACTTGCGGAGCAGAATTACGTGTGACAGCATTAATCTCAGCCAGACAAGCTGAGATAGCTTGGAGTGCCCACACGGCTGCAAAGGCCGGGGCAAAAGACGCGCCCGTGGCCTCATATATGGACTTCACCAGGAGCTCTATCTGCCTGTCAGTGGCATCCTTTAGCGATGAGCCATCTGCAACCGATACCACAGATCTAGCCGCCAATCTAGAGACTGGAGGATCCACCTTGGGACATTGAGCCCAACCCTTAACGACTTCAGAGGGGAAGGGGTAACGCGTGTCAGTGAGACGCTTAGTAAAGCGCTTGTCCGGAACCGCTCTGGGCTTCTGGACAGCGTCTCTGAAGTTAGAGTGATCGAAAAACGCACTACGTGTACGTTTGGGGAACCGAAACTGGTGATTCTCCTGCTGAGACGCCGACTCCTCTATAGGAGGAGGCGGGGGAGAGAGATCCAACACCTGGTTGATGGACGAGATAAGATCATTCACTAAGGCGTCCCCTTCAGGTGTATCAAGGTTAAGGGCGACGTCAGGGTCAGAGCCCTGAGCTGCGACGTCCGCCTCGTCCTCCAGAGAGTCCTCAAGCTGGGAACCCGAGCAGCTTGAAGAAGTCGGGGAAGATTCCCAGCGAGCCCGCTTAGCCGGTCTAGGACTGTGGTCCGGGCCGGAGTCCTCCACGTGGGACCTAGGGCCCAACCTGGGAGCGCGCTGCGGCGCGGACCGAGAGGGGCCTGGAGGCGACGATCCAACAGGGGCCGGGGCCTGTGTAAGGACCGGTCTGGACTGCAAAGCTTCTAGCAGCTTAGAAGACCATTTGTCCATAGACTGAGCCATGGATTGTGAAAGTGACTCAGAGAGTTTCTCAGCAAAAACGGCAAACTCTGTCCCTGCCGCCTGGACAGTGGGAGCAGGGGGGTCTACCTGAGCCGAGGGGCCCACTAGTGACCGAGGCTCCGGCTGAGGAAGCAAAACAGGGGTTGAGCATTGCTCACAGTGAGGGTAGGTGGAACCCGCAGGTAACATAGCCCCACAAGAGGTACAGGCCGCGAAAAAACCCTGTGCCTTAGCAGCTTTGCTCCTTGTGGACGACATGCTGTTGTCTCCTAGGAGAATGATCACTGAGGGTATATGGGCAAAAAAAGGGTATACAGCCCGACCGAACAGAAATATATATATATATAAATATGTATCTATTCCGGCACCCTAGGGGGGACCAGCACCGGGTGACCGGTGTGGCTTACCGACCGCTAACAAGCGGCGTGTGTGTGTCCTCCAGATTCCCTGCCTTAGGTCCCCCGGAGCTGCAGAGCTGTTCCTGAGAATCCTCCACCGGCAGAATGCCCAAAAAATGGCTGCCGGAGCTCTCAGGGGAGGAGTGGAGCCGTGGGCGGCGCCAGGAAAGTGCGGGAATCTGGGGTCCCCACAGTGATCAGGAAACATGCAGGATGCTCCAGCCCTCACATCCGACGTCAGGTCGGCAGTCCCGCCCTTACCCCTGACAGGCAGGCCCGGGGGCGGGATTTTTGCGACTAGGCCGCGATGAAGCCGGGGACTAAATTTGAGACCGCGCCCGACAAGCAGGTACGGTCGGCGCGGAAGTCCGCCGGCCTTCTTAATTCAGCAGCTGCCGCAGCGTCCGGGAAGAAGGTGCGCTCCCTGCACAGTCCCCAATGGGGACACAGAGTACCTTAGAGTTGCAGGGCCCGGTCCCTGCAGTTGAATAGACTCCGGTCCGGCAGATTCCCACAGGGGCTGCGGAGGGAGCACGGTCCCAGTAAATGGATGACCGCTCAGGATCCCACTTCTCCAAGAGCCGCTAAGGGATGGTGAAGGAGACGGCATGAGGCTCCGGCCTTTGTACCCGCAATGGGTACCTCAACCTTAACAGCACCGCCGACGTAGTGGGGTGAGAAGGGAACATGCCGGGGACCCCATCGGGGTCCTCTTTTCTTCCAACCGACATAACTAACATGAGAATGCATGAGTGGATGTGTGCCTCCTTCCACACAAAGCATAAAACTGAGGAGCCCGTGATCCACGGGAGGGTGTATAGGCAGAGGGGAGGGGTTACACTTTTTAAAGTGTAATACTTTGTGTGGCCTCCGGAGGCAGAAGCTATACACCCAATTGTCTGGGTCTCCCAATGGAGCGACAAAGAAAAAACAGCTAATATATAGCTATGTTATAAGAAAAAAAGTTTTCTTTGTCGCTCCATTGGGAGACCCAGACAATTGGGTGTATAGCTACTGCCTCCGGAGGCCACACAAAGTATTACACTTTAAAAAGTGTAACCCCTCCCCTCTGCCTATACACCCTCCCGTGCATCACGGGCCCATCAGTTTTTATGCTTTGTGTTGAAGGAGGCACACATTCACGCAAGCTCCACATTTTAGTCAGCAGCAGCTGCTGATTTTATCGGATGGAAGAAAAGAGGGCCCCCACAGGGCCCCCGGCATGCTCCCTTCTCACCCCACTATTGTCGACGGTGCTGTTGAGGTTGAGGTACCCATTGCGGGTACAAAGGCTGGAGCCACATGCCGTTTTCCTTCCCCATCCCTTAGAGGCTCTGGGAGAAGTGGGATCCTAACCGATCACCATGCACTGGGACCGGGCTCCCTCCGCAGCCCCTGGGGGAATCTGACGGACAGGAGACCGGGTATCATCAGGGACAGGCCCTGCTTCTAAGAGGTACTCTGTGTCCCCTTGGGGACGGCGCATGGAGCGCCTGTGTAACAGACGCTGCCGCGGCTGCTGTGTTTTTGTGACGCCGGGACTACCGCGCCGACCGCGCCTGTTTGCCGGCCGCGTTATTAAATTTAGTCCCCGGCTTCTGCGGCCTAGTACCATATACTCCTGCCCCCGGGCCTGCCAGTCAGGGGTAAGGGCGGGACGCTCGACTGGACGTCGGCAGTGAGGGCTGGAGCATACTTAGGTATCCTCCTCCCCCCTCACTGAGCACTGTGGGGCACCAGATTCCCGCACTTTATTAGTCACGCCCACGGCTCCCTCCTCCCCTGAGAACACTGGCAGCCATTTTTATAATCACTTCTGCCGGTGGAGGACTTCAGAACGAGCTCTGCAGATCTGGGAGGCCCAGGCAGGGAATCTGGTGGACACACAACCGCTTTGGGCGGTCGGTAAGCCGCACCGGTTACTAGGTGCTGGCCCCCTTGGGTGCCGAAGTGTGTATATATATATATATATATAAAATATATATATATATATATATATATATATATATATATATATATATATATATATATATATATATATATATATATATAGTATACATTTTCTCTGTTCGGCCGCATTATTTGCTTTTGGCTATATACCCTCACTGATTACTCTAAGAGGAGACAACAGCATGTCGTCCGCAAAGAGCAAGGGTGCCAAGGCACAGGCTTATTTTGCAACCTGTACCTCTTGTGCGGCTATGTTACCTGCAGGTTCCACCTACCCTCATTGTGTGCAATGCTCGGCCCCTGTGGCACTCACTCAGCCGGAGCCTCAGGCACTGGTGGGACCCTCGGCTCAGGTAGAACCACCGGCTTCCACTGTCCAGGTGGCAGGGACAGAGTTTGCAGTTTTGGCTGAGAAACTCTCTGAGTCACTCTCACAATCCATGGCTCAGTCTATGGACAGATGGTCTGCTAAGATACTAGAAGCCTTGCAGTCCAGACTGGTAACACAGGCCCAGGGCACTGTGAGTTCATCGCCCCCAGGCCCCCCTCGGTCGGCGCAGCAAAGTGCTCCTGGGGTGACACCTAGGTCCCACGGTGAGGACTCCGACACGGACCGCAGTCCAAGACCGGCTAAGCGGGCTCACTGGGAACCTTCCCCGACTTCATCACGCTGCTCAGGGTCTCAGCATGAGGACTCTCTGGAGGATGAAGCGGAGGTCGCAGCTCAGGGCTCTGACCCTGACGTTGCTCTCAATCTTGATACACCTGAAGGGGACGCCATAGTAAATGACCTTATAGCGTCCATCAACCAGGTGCTAGATCTTTCTCCCCCAACTCCACCTATAGAGGAGTCGGCTTCGCAGCAGGAGAAACACCAGTTTAGGTTTCCCAAACGTACACGGAGTGCGTTTTTCGATCACTCTAACTTCAGAGATGCTGTCCAGAAGCACAGAGCATTTCCGGACAAGCGCTTTACTAAGCGCCTTAATGACACACGTTACCCCTTCCCCCCTGACGTAGTTAAGGGTTGGGCTCAGTGTCCCAAAGTGGATCCTCCAGTCTCTAGACTGGCGGCTAGATCCGTAGTAGCAGTGGCAGATGGTTCATCGCTCAAGGATGCCACTGACAGGCAAATAGAGCTCCTGATGAAATCCATCTATGAAGCCATAGGCGCGTCTTTTGCTCCGGCCTTTGCAGCCGTGTGGGCACTCCAAGCTATCTCAGCTTGTCTGTCTGAGATTAATGCGGTCACACGTACCTCTGCTCCGCAAGTTGTGTCTTTGACTTCTCAGGCGTCGGCCTTCTCGTCCTACGCCATGAACGCCGTCCTGGACTCTGCGAGCCGTACAGCGGTAGCGTCCGCCAATTCGGTGGCAGTCCGCAGGGCTATGTGGCTACGCGAATGGAAGGCAGACTCTGCTTCCAAGAAGTTCTTAACCGGTTTGCCATTTTCTGGCGACCGTTTGTTTGGCGAGCAATTGGATGAAATTATTAAACAATCCAAGGAAAAGGACTCGTCCTTACCCCAGTCCAAACCAAACAGACCTCAGCAACGAAAAATACAATCGAGGTTTCGGTCCTTTCGGCCCTCAGCCAAGTCCCGTTCCTCCACGTCCAACAGGTCAGAGAAGGGCCAGAAGAACTCTTCTGCATGGCGGTCTAAGTCACGTCCTACAAAGACCGCCGGAGGAACCGCCTCCAAGGCGGTCTCCTCATGACTTTCGGCATCACCAAACCGCATCCTCGGTCGGTGGCAGGCCCTCCCGCTTTTGCGACGCCTGAGGGCCACATGTCCAAGACCGATGGGTGAGAGACATGCCGTTTCACGGTTACAGGATAGAGCTCAGTCCTCGTCCTCCGACTCGTTTCTTCAGAACATCTCCGCCCCCCGAGCGAGCCGATGCATTTTTTCAGGCGGTGAACACTCTGAAGGCAGAAGGAGTTGTGATCCCCGTTCCCCTTCAAGAACGTGGTCGCGGTTTTTACTCCAACTTGTTCGGGGTGCCAGAAAAGGACGGATCATTCCGTCCCGTTCTGGACCTCAAACTGCTCAACAGACACGCCAGAACCAGACGGTTCCGGATGGAATCTCTCCGCTCTATCATCGTCTCGATGTCCCAAGGAGACTTCATAGCATCAATCGACATCAGGGATGCTTATCTCCATGTGCTGATTGCACCAGAGCATCAACGCTTCATGCGTTTCGCCATCTGGGACGAACACCTTCAGTTCGTGGCACTGCCTTTCGGCCTGGCGACAGCCCCACGGGTCTTCACCAAGGTCACGGCATCAGTGGTGGCGGTCCTACACTCTCAGGGCCACTCGGTAATCCCGTACTTAGACGATCTCCTAGTCAAGGCACCCTCCCGGGTGGCATGTCAACACAGCCTGACCATTGCTCTGGAGACTCTCCAGAGGTTCGGGTGGATCATCAATTTCCCAAAGTCAAAATTGACACCGACCCAATCACTGACTTACCTCGGGATGCAGTTTCATACTCTCTCAGCGATAGTGAAGCTTCCGCTGGACAAACAGCGTTCGCTGCAGACAGGGGTGCACTCTCTCATTCGGGCCCAGTCACACCCCTTGAGGCGTCTCATGCACTTCCTAGGGAAGATGGTGGCAGTTCCCTTTGCACAGTTTCATCTGCGTCCACTTCAATGGGACATTCTCCGCAAATGGGACAGGAGGTCGACGTCCCTAGACAGGAACGTCTCTCTTTCACTGACAGCCAAAACCTCTATTCAGTGGTGGCTTCTTCCCACTTCTTTGTCGAAGGGAAAATCCGTCCTGTTACCATCCTGGGCGGTGGTCACGACGGACGCGAGTCTGTCAGGGTGGGGAGCGGTCTTCCCCCACCACAGGGCTCAGACAACCTGGACTCCGACAGAGTCCTCCCTTCAGATCAATGTTCTGGAGATAAGGGCAGTGTATCTAGCCCTAAAGGCGTTCCAGAAGTGGCTGGAGGGCAGGCAGATCCGAATACAGTCGGACAACGCCACGGCGGTCGCATACATCAACCACCAGCACAGAGCGCTGGCGGCGGACGCATTAGTTCAGGACTGGTCGCAGTTTCGACTGCCTTATGTATTCCTCCTCTGGCACTGCGGCCCAGAGTGTTACGCAAGATCAGGTCCGTCTGCCGCCGCGCCATCCTCGTCGCTCCGGACTGGCCGAGCAGGTCGTGGTACCCGGATCTGGGGCACCTCACGGTGGGTCAACCGTGGGCACTCCCAGACCGACCAGACTTGCTGTCTCAAGGGCCATTTTTCCATCTGAATTCTGCGGCCCTCAACCTGACTGTGCGGCCATTGAGTCCTGGCTCTTAGCGTCCTCAGGGTTATCTCTATCACACCTTTCGCAGAAGGTGGCTTTCCTTGTGGCAGTCACATCACTTCGGAGAGTGTCTGAGCTAGCAGCACTGTCATGCAAAGCCCCCTTCCTGGTGTTTCACCAGGATAAGGGGGTTCTGCGTCCGGTCCCGGAATTTCTACCTAAGGTGGTATCCCCTTTTCATCTCAATCAGGATATCTCCTTACCTTCTTTTGGCCCTCATCCAGTTCACCAATGTGAAAAGGATTTGCACTTGTTAGATCTCGTGAGAGCACTCCGGCTCTACATTTCGCGCACGGCGCCCCTGCGCCGTTCTGATGCGCCCTTTGTCCTTGTCGCTGGCCAGCGTAAGGGGTCGCAGGCTTCCAAGTCAACCTTGGCTCGGTGGATCAAGGAACTGATTCTTGAAGCCTACCGTTCTTCTGGGCTTCCGATTCCTTTAGGGCTGAAAGCCCATTCTACCAGAGCCGTAGGTGCATCCTGGGCATTGCGGCACCAGGCTACGGCTCAGCAGGTGTGTCAGGCGGCTACCTGGTCGAGTCTGCACATTTTCACGAAACACTATCAGGTGCATGCCGATGATTCGGCAGACGCCAGCCTAGGTAGGCGACTCCTTCAGGCGGCAGTTGCCCACCTGTAAGAGGGGGCCGTTTTTCGGCTCTTTTTACCGAGGTATTCTTTTACCCACCCAGGGATTGCTTTTGGACATCCCAATTGTCTGGGTCTCCCAATGGAGCGACAAAGAAGAAGGGAATTTTGTTTACTTACCGTAAATTCCTTTTCTTCTAGCTCCTATTGGGAGACCCAGCACCCGCCCCTGTTCCCTTCGGGCTGTTGTTCTTTTGTGTATACATGTTGTTCATGTTGAATTGTTCTTTTGGTTCATGGTTTCAGTTCTCCGAACATCCTTCGGATTGAATTTACCTTAGACCAATTTATAAGTTTCCTCCTTCCTGCTTTGGCACCAAAACTGATGGGCCCGTGATGCACGGGAGGGTGTATAGGCAGAGGGGAGGGGTTACACTTTTTAAAGTGTAATACTTTGTGTGGCCTCCGGAGGCAGTAGCTATACACCCAATTGTCTGGGTCTCCCAATAGGAGCTAGAAGAAAAGGAATTTACGGTAAGTAAACAAAATTCCCTTCATTGATCTTGAAAAGAGAGGAAAAAGTGGAAAAGAGGGATTTTTGTGTACTCACCGTAAAATTGCTTTCTTTGAGTCTTCATTGGGGGACACAGGACCGCGGAAAATTGGGCGGCTGACTTCCTCAGCAGGGAAGGTCTTGCCTCCAGCGAATGGTCTATCAACAGGGAAGTCTTCAATCAAATCTGCCTCCGATGGGGGACCCTGGATGTGGATCTGATGGCCTCCCGGTTGAACCATCAGGTTCCACAGTTCGTCTCTGACTATCGCGACCAGCGGGCAATAGGAGTCGACGCCCTGACCCTTTCGTGGAGCCAATTCAGACTCCCATTCATCTTCCCCCCTCTCACCCTCCGATCCCCAGGGTCCTCAAGAAAATCAAGTGGGAAGGGGTCCCGGTCCTCATGGCCCAGGCGGGCGTGGTTCGCACAGCTCGCTCAGCTCATCGCAGATACTCCCTGGTGTCTCCCAGACCGCCCAGATCTTCTGTCACACGGCCCTCTCTTCCACCAGAACACAGGGGTTGTAAATTTGACGGCCTGGCTATTGAATCCTGGGTCCTAGCCCAGGCGGGCATCTCTCCCAAGAGTGTTTCAGACCATGATCAGGGCCCGAAAACCGTCTTCGTCAAAGATCTATTACCATACGTGGAAATCCTTCATCCAGTGGTGCGAGGACAACAGCAACTCATCTCCTCTCTCCTGGTCCATCCCAACAATATTGTCCTTTTTACAGTCAGGGTTGGACACGGGTGTCTCTCTAAGAACTCTGAAAGGCCAGGTATCGGCCCTCTCTATTCTTTTTCAAAAGCCTCTTGCTACTCACGCACAGATCAAGACCTTCATTCAGGGGGTGGCGCACCTGGCGATCCATACCAGGATCCCCTTGAGCCATGGGATCTTAATCTGGTGTTAGGTTCACTCCAAGAGTCTCCCTTCAAGCCCTTGAAAAAGGCCTCTCTATTGCATCTTTCCTGGAAGATGGTCTTTCGGCTGGCCATGACATCCATCAGGAGAGTGTCAGAGCTGGCTGCTCTCTCCTGTCGGTCACCATTTCTAGTTTTCCACCAGGACAAGGTGGTGTTACGGCCGGCTCCCTCCTTTTTACCTAAGGTGGTGTCGCCCTTTCATCTGAATGAAGAGATTGTGCTCCCTTCCCTCTGCTCAGGCCCCTCACACAGCCTAGAGAAGTCGTTACACACTATGGACCTGGTTTGTGCTCTCAGAACGTATGTGTCAAGAAAAGCGTCTTTTCGCAAATCGGACGCGCTTTTCGTTCTTCCTCTAGGTCCAAAAAGAGGAATGACTGCTTCCAAGGCCACGATTGCAAGATGGATCCGATCGACCATATCTCAGGCCTACAGGATCAGGAACAGGTCACCTCCGCGGGGAGTGAAGGCACATTTCACCCGTGCGGTGGGAGCGTCTTGGGCGGTCAGGCATCGGCCACACAGGTCTGCAGGGACGCCATGTGGTCTAGCCTGCATACTTTTGCAAGGTTTTACCAGGTACACACCCAGGCTTCGGCGGACGCCAGACTAGGGAGAAAGGTTTTGCAGGCGGCAGTCGCACACCTCTAGGGGTGATGCGCTTTTTCATGCATTAGACACTCTCGCAAAGGGAGCTGTCTATTCGTACAATGTTAGTGATTCCCACCCAGGGACTGCTTTTGGACTTCCCACGGTCCGGTGTCCCCCAATGAAATGAAAGAGAAAATGGAAATTGCCGGTGGCGGGAAGCCTTACCATGACTTCTTTTACAATCTTAGATCAGCATTCAATTTATGACTGGTACACATCAGTGAGATGAAACTACGTCCCATGAAGTTTCTGCTAAAAACTTAAAGTAAACCATGGGAGAGATGGCCGTCCCGTCATTCTGCATCTCGTTAGACAAGTGTGAATATAGCCAGGATCAGACTGGCCACCGGAGGAATCTCCTGTAATACGAGCTCTGGATTCAGTTACCTGCTTTGCACTCCGGAGCTGTCACCTGAGCTCCGGAGTGCAGCCTAGTGATTGGTTCTCCGGCGATTGCGGTTCAGTTCATGACAGCTGCAGACATCCCGGTCTGATCTCCGGTGCTCTCACCTGAACTCCGGATTGCAGCCCAGCCTGTCCACAGCTGTTACGAACTGAACCGCAATTGCCGGGGAATCAATCACTCGGCACTCGCGGTGCAGTCTAGGCTGCACTCCGGAGCTCAGGTGAGAGCTCCGGAGTGCAAAGCAGGTAACTGAATCCAGGCCTGGCATTACTGGAGATTCCTCCGATAGCCAGTCCGACACTGAACGTAGCTATATGGTGATACCCTCAAGAAGAAACTCAAGTAAAACCAAGTCATCTATATCAACAAGCTGCTATTCGTGCTGTAAAGAAAAACAACCATGGATGGGATCTTGTGAACCTGTAACATCACCTTTGAGACGTGAGATACTGTGTTGGCAGTGAGTGCTGCGCTCGCAATGTCTTCCAGTTTACTCCGGGATATTGCAGAAATGAAGTTCAAATAATAAGACTCGTATAACTGTGTCCTCAGGTCCTGCCGGAAAAAGGAAAAGGACGAGACTTACACATCGGATCTAATCGCAGGCTCAAAGCAATTGTTGTATATGGAATCTATAGGGTTCACTAGAGAACACAGAAGTATCATACCGCTAACATAAGGTTAAAGGGGGACTGGCTGGATACTGGCGATACGTGAGTGCACATTTACCTGACAAATTCTGTCTACATTTTCCTCTGTAGGCATCACAAAGTATATGGCAGGAACATCAGGGATGGCGTCACGGTCCGTGTGCAAAAGCCTATGGAGAAGAAAGCAAACAACTTCTCACATCTATTTTCAAGGTTCTCGTCAATATCTTCAGTCATAAGAATACTCACAGGTGTAACGTGACCCCCATGTCTCGCAGCTCCTTCACAGACAGCAGGGGAGAGATGATATCTTGGCCAAACCGATCGTAAATAAGAACCTGGTGAGCAATAAATTAATATGGTCATACTAAAAATAAAAATGAATTTTTTTCAGGAAAAAGCAAAGAGTGGGATGAATGTGCGACAAAGCAAAAAAGATTTATCCAGCTCACCTGCTCCGTGGAGACCATTAGGTTTTGGACCGTGCACGGAAAGAAAAAGTCGTCAAGGCTTGAAGCGGAGAGTCCAAGAGGATTCCAGCAATCCAGTCCAAAAAATCTGATATAAAAATACAAACTTTATTTTTAGACCATGTTAAAAAGTCCGTATAGGGTCAACATCAGCCCACAAGGAGGACGCGTTTTGATCGCGTTGGTCTTAATCTGTCTCTTGAACAACACATTCGAAACGCATCCTCCTTGTGGGCTGATGTTGACCCTGTATGGACTTTTTAACATGATCTAAAAATAAAGTTTGTATTTTTATATAAAATTTTTTGGACTGGATTGCTGGAATCCTCTTGGACTCTCTGGGATGAATGTGCGGTATTTTGTGCTCTTACTGTAAAGGGCGCTTTACACGCAGCGACATCACCAGCGACATCACTAGTGATATCGCTTGTGAAAGCACCCGCCCCCGTTGTTTGTGCGTCACGGGCAAATCGCTGCCCATGGCGAACAATATCGCTAGTACCAGTTACATGGACTTACCTTCCCTGCGACGTCACTGTGGCCGGCAAACAGCTGTAATGGGCGGTTCGTGCAGCGTCACAGCGACGTCACGCGGCAGGCATCCAATAGAAGCGGAGGGGCGGAGAGCAGCCGCATGAAAGTCACGCTCACTTGGTTGCCGGAGGACGCAGGTATGGTGTTGTTCGTCGTTCCTGGGGTGTCACGCGTAGCGATGTGTGCTGCCTCAGGAGCAACGAACAACCTGCGTCCTAAACGAGCAACGACAGTTGGGAAATGGACGACGTGTCAACAATCAACGATGTGTTAAGTATTTTGCATTGTTAGCGGTCGCTTGTACGTGTCACACACAACGACGTCACTAACGAGGCCGGATGTGCGTCACGAATTCCGTGACCCCAACGATATCTCGTTAACGATGTCGTTGCGTGTAACGGGGCCTTAAGGATATGTGCACATGTAAAGTATTTGGTGCAAAAATTTCTGCATCACTTGCCAGGAAAAACGCAATGGAAAAAAAAAAAGTGAATTTTTGCCACCTTTTCAGTGCATATTTTCCAAAACATTTGTACGGGTGAAATCGACAGCAAAAATGCTGAAGGAATTGACATTCTGCAGATTCTGCGCCAAATCTGCAAGGAGAAAATACTCAATGAGTGCATGAAACTTCAGGATTCTCATTGCTGGTATCAGGAGACCCATCAGGTCTTGTGACAAATCTGCACTGAAAAAAGAAATGTAACATTCCGTAATATCTGCAATTATACAAACAATCCTTTTACAGAAAGTAACACTGAAATATGCATTTTTTGGTAAAAATTCAACCTTACTTTTGTACATTGGGAAGAGATTTACAAATGTTATTATGTCAAAATTGTGCCAAAATTTATTGCACATTTGGGCCACAAGTTCTTCACTCTCTTAAAGGGAATCGGTCACCGGGTATTTCCTTCCCCGTCTTAAATGAAATGGAACAAACCCCAGTTCAAGTCACTTACTGGGTTGATTGCTGTGGTTTTGATAAAAATCCCTGTTTTCTCTACTGGAGATCTACCAGTTCATTGAATGCTGAGCTCTATATAACTCCGACCACACCACAGATCGGCTGTGTACACAGAAAGCTGCCAATCGGTGGTGGAGTCGGAGTTATACAGAGCTCATTAATATGGAGGACTACAGGACAGCAGGATACTAGTCCTCTTTTGGTGATCTCCTGCTGAGAAAACATTGACTTGATCAATATTATAGCAAGCAGCCCAACAAGTGACACACTGGTGGAATCGGGGTCTCTGTGACTATGTTATGCTGCTCTCAGGTTAGGTGGTAAAAACCTGGTGGAAAAAGGTAACAAATCTACAATGTGTGCACAGGCCCTAAGGGTTCTGTGTGAAGCCCTGAAAAACGGGATTCTGCGGTTATCCGGAGTCACTGTAGTGAGACAGAGCCATGCTGTACTTTGTCTGTCCTCTGCTCTGGCAGTGTTATTCTTTTCAAATGGACACGAAAGCGCCTCCAGACCATTATTATGCCATGCTATGTGCACTAGGAGTTTTTTGTGGCAATTCTTGCAACCACTTCCAGAAAAAATGTCTTCGAAGACCCTTCAAAAACTCTCCAAAACCAATGAGAAAATGAAAAATGCCTTTAAAAAAACTCTCCAAAAGGAGGAATGTTTCCTGATGCTGTTCTCCCTCGAAACCTCGGAATTTTTGACTCTCAAAACGTCAGTTTGCACATAACCTTACAAGTAAAGCTAATCGGGCGCCTAACAACTCCCTATAACGGCATTTGGACCTCCTTACAGCCAAATTATCAGTCCACGTCTACATACACACAGTAAGGATACCCCAAATCACTCTGCTGTATCAAAGTCAAAAATATCCACAGTTCAGCGATATGGAAAAGTAGCACAAATGTTTCCTTTTTAGGTGTAGGTGGCAACTTTTATACAAATGACAACAAAACGTCACTTTCCAGGTGGAAAAAAAAAGAAAAGAAAAGAACAAAAGAGACATGACATGGAAAAAAGTATGTGGAGCTGAAGGAGCCTTTTTCACAAAGTTGGGGGAAAAAAAACTGTCTTACCTTCCATACTGGCTCCCCGGTGGTGCTCTTCACAAGCGGAACATTAAAATTCAGCATACGCTTCAAGGCAACTGCAAAAGAAATATGGATTCATAAGCAAATGGTGAACCTGCCAGCTAGTATACTGTGATTTCTACAGAAAATAAAGGCACAGGCGAGAGCCGCTACATAACCACGGGGATAAGCCACGTGGGCACCGGCTTGGACATCAGTTTTCTGCTCTAGAGTCTTTGAAAAATCCTAAGCTTGGGAACAGCCTCATAGTCATGTCCCAGCCGATGTGAGCAGAGAATACACTGCATAGAGTCCAGCAAGACATCAGCAACTTACACTTTAATATCGGGAGACAAAAGAGAAAATAGAACTGTAGAAGATAACTAATCCGCTTTTTGGGTAAATTCACTTCCATATGTAACAACCTTGTGTGTGGATTAGGCCCATTCAGGCGTCATGTGTTCTGTCCATTAAGGTTATGTGCCCACGCTGCAGAAAATGCGTGGATTTTGCCGCGGATTTCTCGCGGAAAAGCTGCGGATTTTCCAGAAATCTGCAGCACAGCTACTCCCCAGCCATTTCTATGGCATTTGGGAAATGCTGTGCCCACGCTGCGGATTTTTCCGCAGCGGATATCGTGCGGATTTTCGTGCGGAAAAATCTGCAGCATGTCAATTTTTCGTGCAGATTTTGCCTATTCAATTGAATAAAAAAAAAAAAATAATAAAATATCACAAAATCCGCGTCAAATCCGCACCTATGAAAAGGTGCGGATTCCGGGGGAAAGCTGCGGATTTTGATGCAGAAGAATCCGCAGATACAGAGTCCCGTGGGCACATAGCCTAACAGACAGAAAAAAGATACATTAACGTCAATTGCTATATTCCCATGCCTGGTTTTCCCCCTTGTTTTGCAAAGTGATGGACAGAAAAGAAATGTATCAAAAACAAACTCATGTACTATACACCTGTTAGGCTATGTGCCCACGGGAGCTTGCATCTGTGGATATATCCACAGGTACGTCCGCAGGTTTCCCGCAGCTGCTCGCTGGAATCCGCAGCTGTTTTCAGCTGGTAGTACAGCGAGATAGCTGCGGTAAACCTGCGGACATTCCTGCGGATTACCTGCGGTTGTCCTGGCCCTATCTTCATAGTGGAGGGCTGGGATTTCCGCAGAAATAATTGACATGCAGTTATGTGCGGCTGCGGGACATCCACAGCATATTCCGCAGCATGGACACAGACACTCCCCATGTCCCATAGGATAACATGGGGAGCATCTGTGCATGCTGAAACCTGCGGATTTATCTGGAAAATCCTGAAAATCCACGGAAAAAACTGGAGAAAAACTACATTACCTTCCATAACAGACATTATTGGTAAAGTATCCCTTCATAGCTATTGTGAAATGTGTCGTGCTGCTGTATACAATCCCTTCTCTTCCTATTATCGTAGATGGCAGCCAGGAACAGAAGTTTTCCCTCGTCCTTTCTACGCACCTCTTCCCTTCAATGTTTTCTCCTTTTTCTTTTCTATTCTTCTTACTTTATCCCCTCTCTTCCCCCTTTCTTATTATTATTTACTTGTGGACTTTGTTTATGTTTCCTTATGTTTAATGCATTATTAGAAATCAACATTTCAAGCTTTTTCCGCTATGTTAAAGAATACTCCTTGATCCTCCATTCCCCTTCCCTATTAAAGTTGTTCCCATCCCTTTACCCCATTCCTTATCCTACCCATTCTTTACTTAGGAATCTGCTTTACGGAAAGATTTTTTTTTTTTTTGCTTTAATTCATCTGCTAATGATTCATACTATTTCCTGTATTATTTCCCCTTTAAAATATAATGAAAATATCTGGAACACACAAAAACAAAGCCATGCCTATCTTCATCTGATTTGCAGATCACCCATTTAAGTGAATAGGTGCGTCTATCACTGAAGCAATTTATAGAAGTTTTAAGAATTTTTTTTTTCAGCCGAGGAAACAAAGTGTCTCATGGATTCGAATTACAATAACCAAGACACAGACCAAAACTGAATACAGCACATTTAAAGGGAATGTTTGTTGTTTTTGTTATTTAATCTGAAAGACGCATTATATTCGGCATGGGACCATGATTGCAGTGATGTGTCACTTATTATGCTGTGTGAGGAAGTTTCAATACAATCAGTGGTTTATCAGCAGGAGATCATCACTGCAGGTGTCATGTGCCAGGCAATCAGGCTAATCATTGTAACCTCACCCCCACCCACTGATTGGCAGCTTGCTGACACTGTTCTCAGGAAGCAGCCAATCAGGAATGGGGGTGGGTTATACACAGCCAGAAGCTTAGGGGTACTTCTCACATAGCGAGATCACTAGCGAGATCGCTGCTGAGTCACGTTTTTTGTGACGCAGCAGTGACCTCATTAGCGATCTCGCTGTGTGTGACACTGAGCAGTGATCTGGCCCCTGCTGTGAAATCGCTGCTCGTTACACACTGCTCTGGTTCATTTTTTGGACGTTGCTCTCCCGCTGTGAAGCACACATCGCTGTGTTTGACAGCGAGAGAGCAATGATCTGAATGTGCAGGGAGCAGGAGCCGGCGTCTGGAAGCTGCGGACGCTGGCAGCCAAGGTACACATCGGGTAACCAAGAGAAGCGCTTTGCTTGGTTACCCAATATTTACCTTGGTTACTAGCGTACGCTGCTCTCAGGCTGCCAGTGCTGGCTCCCTGCACACATAACCAGAGTACACATCGGGTAACTAAGCGAAGCGCTGTGCTTAGTAACCCAATGTGTACCATGGCTACGAGTGCAGGGAGCCAGCGCTAAGCGGTGTGCGCTGGTAACCAGGGTAAATATTGGGTAACCAAGCAAAGCATTTTGCTTAGTTACCCAATATTTACCTTGGTTACCAAGCGCAGCATCGTTTCTACGAGTCGCTGCTGGCTGGGGGCTGGTCACTGGTCGCTGGTGAGATCTGCATGATTTTGTATACCAATCTGGGATATCCAAGTAGATACTTGCATCAACACCTTAGTCTTTTTCTACTTATTATAAAAAGAAGGGAATTTTGTTTACTTACCGTAAATTCCTTTTCTTCTAGCTCCTATTGGGAGACCCAGACAATTGGGTGTATAGCTTCTGCCTCCGGAGGCCACACAAAGTATTACACTTTAAAAAGTGTAACCCCTCCCCTCTGCTATACACCCTCCCGTGCATCACGGGCTCATTAGTTTTGGTGCCAAAGCAGGAAGGAGGAAACTTATAAATTGGTCTAAGGTAAATTCAATCCGAAGGATGTTCGGAGAACTGAAACCATGAACCAAAAGAACAATTCAACATGAACAACATGTGTACACAAAAGAACAACAGCCCGAAGGGAACAGGGGCGGGTGCTGGGTCTCCCAATAGGAGCTAGAAGAAAAGGAATTTACGGTAAGTAAACAAAATTCCCTTCTTCTTTGTCGCTCCATTGGGAGACCCAGACAATTGGGATGTCCAAAAGCAATCCCTGGGTGGGTAAAAGAATACCTCGGTAAAAAGAGCCGAAAAACGGCCCCCTCTTACAGGTGGGCAACTGCCGCCTGAAGGAGTCGCCTACCTAGGCTGGCGTCTGCCGAATCATCGGCATGCACCTGATAGTGTTTCGTGAAAGTGTGCAGACTCGACCAGGTAGCCGCCTGACACACCTGCCGAGCCGTAGCCTGGTGTCGCAATGCCCAGGACACCGACGGCTCTGGTAGAATGGGCCTTCAGCCCTGCAGGAATCGGAAGCCTAAAAGAACGGTAGGCTTCAAGAATCGGTTCCTTGATCCACCGAGCCAAGGTTGACTTGAAAACCTGAAATCCCTTACTCTGGCCCGCGATAAGGACAAGAGCGCATCAGACCGGCGCAGGGGCGCCGTGCGAGAAATGTAGAGCCGGAGTGCTCTCACCAGATCTAATAAATGCAAATCCTTTTCACATTGGTGAACTGGATGCGGACCCAAAGAGGGGGAGACGATATCCTGATTGAGATGAAACGGGGATACCTTAGGGAGAAAGTCCGGACCGGACGTAGAACCACCCTATCCTGGTGAAACACCAGGAAGGGGGCTTTGCATGACAGCGCTGCTAGCTGAGACACTCTTCTGAGTGATGTGACTGCCACTAGGAAGGCCACCCTTTGCGAAAGGCGAGATAGAGAGATCCCGCATCGGCTCGAAAAGTGGCTTCTGAAGAGTCGTCAGCACCCTGTTAAGATCCGAGGGTGTTAACGGACGCTTGTAAGGTGGGACCGGAAAGCGCCGATACTTGTCCCTTGAGAGAGCCGAGAGACAAGCCCTTGTCCATTCCGGATTGAAGGAAAGAAAGAAAAATGGGCAAGGCAAACGGCCAGGGAGTAAAACCCTGATCAGAGCACCAGGATAAGAAGATCCTCCAAGTCCTGTGATAGATCTTGGCGGACGTTGGTTTCCTGGCCTGTCTCATGGTGGCAATGACATCTGGAGATATCCCTGATGACGCTAGGAGCCAGGACTCAATGGCCACACAGTCAGGTTTAGAGCCGCAGAATTCAGAAGGAAATATGGCCCTTGAGGCAGCAAGTCTGGTCGGTCTGGGAGTGTCCACGGTTGACCCACCGTGAGGTGCCACAGATCCAGGTACCACGATCACCTCGGCCAGTCTGGAGCGACGAGGATGGCGCGGCGACAGTCTGACCTGATCTTGCGTAACACTCTGGGCAGTAGTGCCAGAGGAGGAAAAACATAAGGCAGTCGAAACTGCGACCAGTCGTGAACTAGCGCGTCTGCCGCCAGAGCTCTGTGATCCTTGGACCAAGCCATGAATGCCGGGACTTTGTTGTTGTGCCGAGACGCCATTAGATTGACGTCCGGCGTTCCCCGGCGGCAACAGATCTCTAGAAACACGTCCGGGTGAAGAGACCATTCCCCTGCGTCCATGCCCTGGCGACTGAGAAAATCTGCTTCCCAGTTTTCTACGCCCGGGATGTGAACTGCGGAGATGGTGGAGGCTGTGGCTTCCGCCCACAGCCGAATCCGCCGAACTGCTCTGAAGGCTTGACGACTGCGCGTGTGCCGCCCTGGTGGTTGATGTACGCAACCGTCGTGGCGTTGTCCGACTGAATTCGGATCTGCCTGCCCTCCAGCCACCGCTGGAACACCTTTAGGGCTAGATCCACTGCCCTTAACTCCAGAACATTGATCTGAAGGGAGGACTCTGTCGGAGTCCAGGTTCCCTGAGCCGAGTGGTGGAGGAAGACCGCTCCCCACCCTGACAGACTCGCGTCCGTCGTGACCACAGCCTCAGCTGGGGGCCGGAAGGATTTTTTCCTCCGCCCAGGAAGTGGAAAGAAGACACCACTGAAGAGAGGTTTTGCTGCAAGGGAAGAGAGACGTTCTTGTCTAGGGACGTCGACCTCCTGTCCCATTTGCGGTGTCCGATAGAATCGGACGCAGACGAAACTGTGCAAGGGAACTGCCTCCCTTGCTGCCACCATCTTCCTTAGAAAATGCATGAGGCGCCTCAAGGGGTGACTGGGCCCGAAGGAGAGATTGCACCCCTGTCTGTAGTGAACGCTGACTATGCAGCGGAAGCTTCACTATCGCTGAGAGAGTATGAAACTCCATCCCGAGGCAAGTCAGTGATTGGGTCGGTGTCAGTTTTGACCTTGGAAATTTGATGATCCACCCGAACCCCTGGAGGGTCTCCAGAGCAATGGTCAGGTTGAGTTGACATGCCACCCAGGAGGGTGTCTTGACTAGAAGATCGTCTAGGTAAGTGATCACCGAGTGGCCCTGTAGGACCGCCACCACTGCTGCCATGACCTTGGTGAAGATCCGTGGGGCTGTCGCCAGGCCGAATGGCAGTGCCACGAACTGAAGTGTTCGTCCCTGATGGCGAAACGCAGAAAGCGTTGAAGCTCGGGTGCGATCGGCACATGGAGATAAGCATCCTTGATGTCAATTTATGCTAGGAAGTCTCCTTGTGACATCGAGGCTTCAGAGTGTTCACCGCCTGAAAAAGTGCATCGGCTCGCTCGGGGGGCGGAGATGTTTTGAAGAAACTAGTCGGAGGACGAGAGCAGAGCTCTATCCTGTAACCTTGAGACAGAATGTCTCTCACCCATCGGTCTTGGACATGTGGCCACCAGGCGTCGCAAAAGCGGGAGAGCCTGCCACCGACCGAGGACGCGGTCTTGGTGAGGCCGAAGTCATGAGGAAGCCGCCTTGTGACTTAGACCGCCATGCAGAAGAGTTCCTCTGGCCCTCCTCTGACCTGTTGGACGTGGAGGAACAGAACTTTGCTGAGGACCGAAATGACCGAAACCTTTGGACTGGGGCAAGGACGATACCTTTCCCTTGGACTGTCTAGTAACTTCATCCAATTGCTCGCCAAACAAACGGTCGCCAGAAAATGGCAAACCGGTTAAGAACTTCTTGGAAGCAGAGCCTGCCTTCCATTCACGTAGCCACATGGCCCTGCAGACTGCCACCGAATTGGTGGATGCTACCGCTGTACGGCTCGCAGAGTCCAGGAACGGCGTTCATGGCGTAGAACGAAAACAACCTACGCCTGAGAAGTGAAGGACACAACCTGCGGGGCAGAGGTATGTGCAACCGCAATAATCTCAGCCAGAGAAGTTGAGATAGCTTGGAGTGCCCTCACGGCTGCGAAGGCTGGAGCAAAAGATGCGACTATGGCTTCATAGATGGATTTCATCATAAGCTTTATTTGCCTGTCAGTGGCATTCGTGAGAGATGGCATCTGCCACTAATACTACGGATCTAGCCGCCAGCCTAGAGACTGGAGAATCCACCCTGTGACACTGAGCCCAACCCTTAACAACGTCAGGGGGGAAAGGGTAACGCGTGTCAATAAGGCGCTTAGTAAGCGCTTGTCCGTAAAGTTCTGTGCTTCTGGACGGCCCCTCTGGAGTTAGAGTGATCGAAACACGCACTCCTGATGAAGTCGGGGAAGGTTCCCAGCGGGCCCGCTTAGCCTATCAGAGGCCGCGGTCCGTGACGGAGTTCTCACCGTGGGATCTGGGTGTTACCCCAGGAGCCCCTTGTTGTACCGACCCAGAGGGACCCGGGAGCGATGAACTCACAGCTCCCTGGCCCTGTGTTATCGGTCTGGACTGCAAGGCTTCCAGTATCTTAGCAGACCCTCTGTCCATAGACTGAGTCCTGGAATGTGAAAGCTACTCAGAGATTTGCTGATTCCAACATGCAAACTCTGTCCCTGTCATCTGTGCAGTGGAAACCGGCGGTACCACCTGGCCGAGGGTCCCACCAGTGCCGGAGGCTCCGGCTGAGTGAGTGCCCTCGGGGCCAAGCATTGTACACAATGAGGGTATGTGGAACCTGCCTGTAATATAGCCGCACAAGAGGTACAGGTTGTAAAATAAGCCAGTACCTTGGCACCCTTACTCTTTAAGAGCAGACAACAGCATGTCGTCCGCAGAGTAATCAGTGAGGGTATACAGCCAAAAGCAAATAATGCTGCCGAACAGTGAGATCATATACCATATAAATAAACATATATATATACACTGCGGCACCAAGGGGGGTCAGCACCTGAAAACTGGTGCCCCACAGTGCTCAGTGAGGGGGAAGGAGGATACCAACATATGCTCCAGCCCTCCCTGCCGACGTCCAGTCGGCCGTCCCGTCGTTACCCCTGACTGGCAGGCCTGAGAACGGGAGTATATGGTACTAGGCCGCAAGAGCCGGGGACTAAATTTAAAAACGCGGCCGGCAAACATGGCGCGGTCGGCGCGGTAGTCCCAGTCTCACAAACCACTCAGCAACCGCTGCGGCATTTGTAACACAGATGCTGCATGCACCGTCCCTCAGGGGACACAGAGTACCTTATGATGCAGGGCTCTGTCCCTGATGATGTCCAGTCTCCTGTCCGTCAGAATCCCCCAGGGGCTGCGGATGGAGCCCGGTCCCAGTGCATGGCGACCGGTTAGGTTCCCCCTCTCCCAGAGCAGTGGGAAACCTTTGCAGATTCTGAGATCCTCCACCGGCAGAATTATAACAATGGCTGCCGGCGTTCCGAGGGGAGGAGAGAGCCGTGGGCGGAACCGCAAAAGTGCGGGAACCTGGTGGCCCATAGAGATCAGTGAGGGGGGCGGAGGACAGCGAAGTGTGCTCCAGCCCTCACTGTCGGCATCATACCGACCGTCCCGCCTTTCTCCCTGACTGGCAGGCTCAGGGGCGGGAGTTTAACACACTAGGCCGCAAAAGCCGGGGACTAAAGTATAAACCGCGGCCGACAAACAGGCACGGTCGGCGCGGTAGTCCCAGACAAAAAATCCACACCGCAGTCGCAGCTGCGTCTGAGGCCAAGGTGCTTCATGCGCCGTCCCAACGGGGACACAGAGTACCTGTAGATGCAGGGCCATGTCCCTGACGATACTCCGTCTCCTGTCCAGCAGATTCCCCCAGGGGCTGCGGAGGGAGCCCGGTCCCAGTGGCTGGATGACCGGTTAGGATCCCACTTCCCCAGAGCCCCTAAGGGATGGGGAAGGAAAACGGCATGTGGCTCCTGCCTGTGTACCCGCAATGGGTACCTCAACCTTAACAACACCGCCGACCTGAGTGGGGTGAGAAGGGAGCATGCCGGGGGCCCTGTTAGGGGCCCTCTTTTCTTCCATCCGATATAATCAGCAGCTGCTGCTGACTAAAATGTGGAGCATTGTGTGAATGTGTGCCTCCTTCAACACAAAGCATAAAAACTGATGAGCCCGTGATGCACGGGAGGGTGTATAGCAGAGGGGAGGGGTTACACTTTTTAAAGTGTAATACTTTGTGTGGCCTCCGGAGGCAGAAGCTATACACCCAATTGTCTGGGTCTCCCAATGGAGCGACAAAGAAATACTTTATTGATTATCAAAATTACATACATACATATATTTTCAGCACTAAAAACAATATTTAGAAAGGAAAGGGGGAGGGGCCAGTAGCCCTAGCCTTTTCCTTCCTAGTTTACGGGGTCGGCGTCCTGATTTATAGTGACGCCCCCGTTCCGCGGTGACTAACCCTAGGCAGTCCCTTCCTAGTTCTAAGATAGAGTGCACTGACTCAAGGAGTGTACTCACCCAAAGCAGTAATACCACAGGGAGAAAGAGGTGCACAGTCCGGGGTAACTAAGTTGTCTGTATCATCACCCGGGGCTGACGGGGATAGGGGGCCTAAGGGTAGTCACGTATGTCAATTAGTCTGTGTGCCCAGTGGCAAAAGATAACTGAATAGAAGGTAGAAACTAGATTTTGCTATCCAAGACTCGCCCAACGCGTTTCGCCCTTTCTGATAGAAGTGACCTCAGGGCTCATCAGGGGCGTCTCAACTAGATTCTTGAAGAGTTAATTCTTTATTTCAATCTGTATGGGAATAACAGAAAGTCATTGTTACCTGGGGTCCAGTGGTGTCCTTCATCATAGTCTATACATGTACTGGTCTCAAAGATTATACTGACCAAAACTGATGGATCCATACTTTGAATATCAATGAATCCGCTATATCTAATGTTAGCATCGGTCAGGGAGTTACCCTCAAAGCTTATTGTGCCGCCTCAGTCCATGGTGGCATTATAGAAATAATTCATCAGTGGTTACCCATAAAACAGGCTTCAATGGGTCTATAAAGAAATTATTCATCACCAAATGTCATATTAAGCACAATTTATCACGTGCAAGTGGCTGTTCCAGTATTATCCATGTTAATTTCCCCATATTTTTATTACCTTCACAAATGGAAGTACAGTTAGGTCCAGAAATATTTGGACAGTGACACAATTTTCGCGAGTTGGGCTCTGCATGCCACCACATTGGATTTGAAATGAAACCTCTACAACAGAATTCAAGTGCAGATTGTAACGTTTAATTTGAAGGTTTGAACAAAAATATCTGATAGAAATTGTAGGAATTGTCACATTTCTTTACAAACACTCCACATTTTAGGAGGTCAAAAGTAATTGGACAAATAAACCAAACCCAAACAAAATATTTTTATTTTCAATATTTTGTTGTGAATCCTTTGGAGGCAACCACTGCCTTAAGTCTGGAACCCATGGACATCACCAAACGCTGGGTTTCCTCCTTCTTAATGCTTTGCCAGGCCTTTACAGCCGCAGCCTTCAGGTCTTGCTTGTTTGTGGGTCTTTCCGTCTTAAGTCTGGATTTGAGCAAGTGAAATGCATGCTCAATTGGGTTAAGATCTGGTGATTGATTTGGCCATTGCAGAATGTTCCACTTTTTTGCACTCATGAACTCCTGGGTAGCTTTGGCTGTATGCTTGGGGTCATTGTCCATCTGTACTATGAAGCGCCGTCCGATCAACTTTGCGGCATTTGGCTGAATCTGGGCTGAAAGTATATCCCGGTACACTTCAGAATTCATCCGGCTACTCTTGTCTGCTGTTATGTCATCAATAAACACAAGTGACCCAGTGCCATTGAAAGCCATGCATGCCCATGCCATCACGTTGCCTCCACCATGTTTTACAGAGGATGTGGTGTGCCTTGGATCATGTGCCGTTCCCTTTCTTCTCCAAACTTTTTTCTTCCCATCATTCTGGTACAGGTTGATCTTTGTCTCATCTGTCCATAGAATACTTTTCCAGAACTGAGCTGGCTTCATGAGGTGTTCTTCAGCAAATTTAACTCTGGCCTGTCTATTTTTGGAATTGATGAATGGTTTGCATCTAGATGTGAACCCTTTGTATTTACTTTCATGGAGTCTTCTCTTTACTGTTGACTTAGAGACAGATACACCTACTTCACTGAGAGTGTTCTGGACTTCAGTTGATGTTGTGAACGGGTTCTTCTTCACCAAAGAAAGTATGCGGCGATCATCCACCACTGTTGTCATCCGTGGACGCCCAGGCCTTTTTGAGTTCCCAAGCTCACCAGTCAATTCCTTTTTTCTCAGAATGTACCCGACTGTTGATTTTGCTACTCCAAGCATGTCTGCTATCTCTCTGATGGATGTTTTCTTTTTTTTCAGCCTCAGGATGTTCTGCTTCACCTCAATTGAGAGTTCCTTAGACCGCATGTTGTCTGGTCACAGCAACAGCTTCCAAATGCAAAACCACACACCTGTAATCAACCCCAGACCTTTTAACTACTTCATTGATTACAGGTTAACGAGGGAGACGCCATCAGAGTTAATTGCAGCCCTTAGAGTCCCTTGTCCAATTACTTTTGGTCCCTTGAAAAAGAGGAGGCTATGCATTACAGAGCTATGATTCCTAAACCCTTTCTCCGATTTGGATGTGAAAATTCTCATATTGTAGCTGGGAGTGTGCACTTTCAGCCCATATTATATATATAATTGTATTTCTGAACATGTTTTTGTAAACAGCTAAAATAACAAAACTTGTGTCACTGTCCAAATATTTCTGGACCTAACTGTATATCTAACAGAAGCGATTTTCAGTGAAATAATTTGGATAAGGTGACAAGACGATTATGTGTCCAGTCATCGGGGTGAGTATTATGGCAGCCAGAAGCCGTTATGTAACCAGAGGAAAACAATCAGCAACATTAACCCCACCCGGGTATATCTAGTCAATATAATAAAATAACAGAGGGTATACCTTGCTACCACATAGTACACTGTCCGTACACTTGCTCTCCAATCCTTGTAGGATCACCCGGATATATCTCATCAATATAATAAAATAACAGAGGGTATACCTTGCTACCACATAGTCCGCTGTCCGTACACTAGCCCTCCAATCCTTGTGGGATTCCCCTTCACCAAAATTGGGTACAGGCTCAGCAGTATTAAAGATTGCACTGTTCCCATAGAGTAGTCCTATGGACAGAGACCACAACATCAGCATACGTAGTATCCAGAAACCATCTATAGCCAACAGCATGATATCATACCTGCGTGCGGTCTCTCACAATGGAGCAGTGTATAGGGCGCAGAACAACTGGTCCACAGCAGTCCAGCTATCTACTACTAATAATACTGAGGTCCAGCTGTAACCTGCATCTCAGATCATTGCAAATCAGAGGCATAACATTCATCACTATCAGACCTCTTGTTTCGGTTTTAGTTCACAAGGAGCGTAGATCCCAGGGACGGCCAGTCGCTAACCAGAGCTTGTTAATGGACGCTATTTAAACCCTGTTTGGCGCCAACGGGGAGAGGGGAGGGTCCGGAAGTCACTGGATCACGTGACTGTCTGATGACGTGGTTGCACTTCCGGTGCACGGCCTGAACATTGTAGTCTGAGCCGATCACGTAACTTCCGGACCCTCCCCTCTCCCCGTTGGCCCAGTTTCGGTCAGTATAATCTGAGACCAGTACATGTAAGAATCTAGTTGAGACGCCCCTGATGAGCCCTGAGGTCACTTCTATCAGAAAGAGCGAATCGCGTTGGGCAAGTCTTGGATAGCAAAATCTAGTTTCTACCTTCTATTCAGTTATCTTTTGCCACTGGGCACACAGAGTAATTGACATACGTGACTACCCTTAGGCCCCCTATCCCCGTCAGCCCCGGGTGATGATACAGACAAATTAGTTACCCCGGACTGTGCACCTCTTTCTCCCTGTGGTATTACTGCTTTGGGTGAGTACACTCCTTGAGTCAGTGCACTCTATCTTAGAACTAGGAAGGGACTGCCTAGGGTTAGTCACCGCGGAACGGGGGCGTCACTATAAATCAGGACGCCGACCCCCGTAAACTAGGTAGGGAAAGGCTAGGGCTACTGGCCCCTCCCCTTTTCCTTTCTAGATATTGTTTTTAGTGCTAAAAATATATGTATGTAATTTTGATAATCAATAAAGTATTTTTTATAATAAGTAGAAAAAGACTAAGGTGTTGATGCAAGTATCTACTTAGATATCCCAGATTGGTATACAAAATCAGGCAGATCTCACCAGCGACCAGCCAGCAGCGACTCGTAGAAACGATGCTGCGCTTGGTAACCAAGGTAAATATCGAGTAACTAAGCAAAATGCTTTGCTTGGTTACCCAATATTTACCCTGGTTACCAGCGCACACCGCTTAGCGCTGGCTCCCTGCACTCGTAGCCAGGGTACACATCAGGTTACTAAGCAAAGCGCTTCGCTTAGTTACCCGATGTGTACTCTGGCTATGTGTACAGGGAGCCAGCACTGGCAGCCTGAGAGCAGCGTACGCTGGTAACCAAGGTAAATATCGGGTAACCAAGCAAAGCACTTTGCTTGGTTACCCGATGTGTACCTTGGTTACCAGCGTCCGCAGCTTCCAGACGCCGGCTCCCTGCTCCCTGCACATTCAGATCTTTGCTCTCTCACTGTCAAGCACGCCAATGTGTTTGATGAAGGGACTGCCTAGGGTTAGTCACCGCGGAACGGGGGTGTCACTATAAATCAGGATGCCGACCCCGTAAACTAGGTAGGGCAAGGCTAGGGCTACTGGCCCCTCCCCTTTTCCTTTCTAAATATTGTTTTTAGTGCTGAAAATCTATGTATGTATGTAATTTTGATAATCAATCAAGTATTTTTTATAATAAGTAGAAAAAGACTAAAAGGTGTTGATGAGATCTGCCTGATTGACAGCTTACCAGCGACCATGTAGCGACGCACCAGCGATCCTGACCAAGTCATATCGTGGTCGGAATTGCTGGTACGTTGTTTAGTGAGATGGTACCCTTAGCTGTGCTACATCCGATAAAACAGGGATTCTTTCAAAACTGTACCAATCAGTCAAGTGATATCTCTGAAACCTGGCTTTCTTATCCTTTACTAAGCTGCTTCCAGATTGCATAGCAAAATCTGCTGACAGAGTCCGAGTGGCAAATTCCCTTTAGAACCTGCACGTTACAGATTTTGCAGCAGATTCATGATAAACAAAATCTGTGATGGAAACAGACTGCGTTCTGTGAATGTAGAAATAAAGCTTGGAAAAGCAAAAGGTTTAAAGACTGAAGATGACTGTGGGTTATGAGACGTCTGCAGCAATTCTTTTCATGACTCCAGTGCAGTATAATATACAACATTGCCAATAGCCCCGGCGGCAGGCTACGTGCACATGGAAGCGAACTGCCGAGTATTCAGAGCAGAAACTGAGTGGACACTCAACGTTTTGGAGGAGTTTTGAGATTACCACTCAAAAAACTGCTTGAAAAACTATGCCTCCAATCTTAAAGAGGTATTTTCCACCTAACTCCCTATCTATTTGATGCCAAATCTAAGCTATTTTCTAATACACTTACTTCAAAAAGTCCCTATCCTTCCCTCACTATTAGAACAACTTCTCATTTTTTTTACCTACTTCCAATGTGATAATTCTTTGTTTGGAAATTCCCAATGCATCCTGGGATTCAAAAAGCATCATCAAAGGCAACAGGTATTGCTGCATCCCCTGCCCCCTCCCTGAAATGAAGCGTCATCAGAGGCAGAGGTCACTGCTTCATCCTCTGTCCCCTCCCTGAGACAAAGTGTCATCAGAGGTAGAGGCCACTGCTGAATTTTCTGTCCCTTCCCTGAGACGATACGTCATCAGAGTCAGAAGCTGCAGTCACTGCAACATTCTCTGTCCCCTTCGTGAGAAGAAGCGTCATCAGTGCCAGAGGTTGCTGTCATTGTCAACCTTGAGACGAAGCATCGGCAGAGGCTGGGGTTACTGCTGCATCCTCTTTCCCCTACCTGAAATGAGGCGTCAACAGACACAGGCAGAGGCTGTGGTCACTGCTGCTCCTCTATCCACTCCCTGAATACGAGCATTATCAGAGTCAGACACTGCGGTCACTGCTGCTGTCCCTGTCCCCTCCCTGAGATGAAGCATCTTCAGAGCATAGGTTGCGATCATTGTCACAGCCCGTGTCTCCTCCCTGAAAAACAGCATCTCTGTGTGATGTGCACAGGAGTGTGCTCTGTTGTCGGCTGAGATGAATAGTAATGAGCCCACAACAGGGCAGTCATATAAAGGAGACTAGCGCCGCCCCCACAGGTGACGTCACTGGTCTGTGGGCTTTATTGTGGGTTAATTACTATTCATCTATGCTGACAACAAAGCATGCTCTGTGCACATCACACAGGGACAGGTCCGAGAAGCGCCTCATGGTAAACACACTCCTGCTGCACACAAGACAACTCATTATTGCCGTTTTATTGTAGTTCTTTTCTTCCCCTTCAAAGTCAATTAATGAAACATACAACATGACCAGAAAAGACCATGAGACTGGGTGTGTTATTAATAACTTGCTAAGGTAGAAAGTGGTCCCTCTGCACTGCCCGCGTAACCAAACTATGGGGGGATGGACGACGCAGGAAGACTACGGGGGTGGACGACGCAGGAAGACTACGGGGGTGGACGCGGCAAGAAAACTACGGGGTGAACAAGGCAGGAGGACTACGGGGGGGAGCAAGGATGACGCCGCAGGACGACTATGGGGGGGGGGACGACGCCGCAGGAGAACTATGGGGGGGGGGAAGCAGGAGGACTATGGGGGGGGGGACAACGCAGGAGGACCATGGGGGGGACGACGCAGGAGGACCATGGGGGGGGACGACGCAGGAGGACCATGGGGGGGGACAACGCAGGAGGACCATGGGGGGACGACGACGCAGGAGGACCATGGGGGGACGACGACGCAGGAGGACCATGGGGGGACGGACGACGCAGGACCATGGGGGGGGACGGCGACGCAGGAGGACCATGGGGGGGGGACAGCGACGCAGGAGGATCATGGGGGGGGACGACGCAGGAGGACCATGGGGGGGACGGCGCAGGAGGACCATGGGGGGGGACGAAGCAGGAGGACCATGGGGGGGGGCGAAGCAGGAGGACCATGGGGGGGGACGACGCAGGAGGACCATGGGGGGGGACGACGCAGGAGGACCATGGGGGGGGACGACGCAGGAGGACCATGGGGGGGGACGACGCAGGAGGACCATGGGGGGGGACGACGCAGGAGGACCATGGGGGGGGGACGACGCAGGAGGACCATGGGGGGGGGTCGACGCAGGAGGACGACGCAGGAGGAATATGGGGCGGGACGACGCAGGGGGATTAGGGGGGGGCGACGCAGGAGGACTATGGGGGGGGGGGGGACGCAGGAGGACTATGGGGGACGACCACGGGGGAAGGGGGGGGGCAGCGATACAGGGGGACTGTGGGGGGGACCTGACACAGGGAGACTATGCACACACGTCCCACTGCCTGACATTGCTCTATTTAGCTGCTACAGCTCCACATGTTCACACTTTGCATTCATTTTTACTACAGAAACTGGTTACAGCTCGTCCTATGGGATTGTAGCTAGGAGCAGTGCCACTGTATAGGTCAGTGCCAGGAGATGCTGGTCACTATGGTGACACATTACAGAGCCCCTATCCGTCCCGCCTGCAGGCTGTCACATACACCACACTTGTCGCTTCTCACCCGTCTGTTTTTCCCGGATAGAGGCCGCCATGTTTGTCTCTCTTCCTCCGCCTCTTCTCGTGACGTTCCGGACGGTGACGTGGCGGCCACGGATCACCCTATGGCCTGCTGTGTCTCCATAGCGACCGGGCTCCAGCTGCCAGATATTCTCATTATGCTATTGGCTGAGCAGATAGCACGTGACCATCTAGACTATGAAACAGGAAGCGTGTGCGTTCCACCGTGGATAATATATAGAGAGCGGATATAGCCGTCATCTGTACATCGCCGTGGAGCCCCGCTGCAGTGAGGATGGGCAGTCCGCGGGGGTGTAGGAGGCTCAGCAGCCGCGGTCTCTGCTGTACACACCGCAGTGGGCAGTTAGAGGGCGCTGCAGCAGCACTGAGGGGGCATGGAAGCTGGGCTGTACCCACCTGCCCCCCAGACCCCCATAACATGTGCCTCACCCCTGCACCTGCCGTAATCTGACGTGCTGTGTCCCCCCCGTGGCTGCAGGTGCTGGGCCAGTGCAGACCCCTGGGCCACAGTCTTATTTACCTCAAGAGCCAAAATCTGAGAACAAATCATAGAGGCGGCCAACCGGTCACTGAGGGGTCTACTCATAGCCCCGGGATCCTGGGCTAGTCACTGAGGGGTCTACTCATAGCCCCGGGATCCTGGGCTAGTCACTGAGGGGTCTGCTCATAGCCCAGGATCCTGGGCTAGTCACTGAGGGGTCTACTCATAGCCCCGGGATCCTGGGCTAGTCACTGAGGGGTCTACTCATAGCCCCGGGATCCTGGGCTAGTCACTGAGGGGTCTGCTCATAGCCCAGGATCCTGGGCTAGTCACTGAGGGGTCTACTCATAGCCCCGGGATCCTGGGCTAGTCACTGAGGGGTCTACTCATAGCCCCGGGATCCTGGGCTAGTGACTGAGGGGTCTACTCATAGCCCCGGGATCCTGGGCTAGTCACTGAGGGGTCTGCTGATAGCCTCGGGATCCTGGGCTAGTCACTGAGGGGTCTACTTTATAGCCCCGGGATTCTGGGCTAGTCACTGAGGGGTCTACTCATAGCCCCGGGATCCTGGGCTAGTCACTGAGGGGTCTGCTGATAGCCCCGGGATCCTGGGCAAGTCACTGAGGGGTCTACTCATAGCCCCGGGATCCTGGGCTAGTCACTGAGGGGTCTGCTGATAGCCCCGGGATCCTGGGCAAGTCACTGAGGGGTCTACTCATAGCCCCGGGATCCTGGGCTAGTCACTGAGGGGTCTGCTGATAGCCCCGGGATCCTGGGCTAGTCACTGAGGGGTCTACTTATAGCCCCGGGATCCTGGGCTAGTCACTGAGGGGTCTACTTATAGCCCCGGGATCCTGGGCTAGTCACTGAGGGGTCTACTCATAGCCCCGGGATCCTGGGCTAGTCACTGAGAGGTCTGCTGATAGCCCCGGGATCCTGGGCTAGTCACTGAGGGGTCTACTCATAGCCACGGGATCCTGGGCCAGTCACTGAGGGGTCTGCTCATAACCCTGGTATCGTGGGCTAGTCACTGAGGGGTCTACTCATAGCCCCGGGATCCTGGGGGCGGTCACTGAGGGGTCTGCTGATAGCCCCGGGATCCTGGGCTAGTCACTGAGCGATCTACTCATAGCCCCGGGATCCTGGGCTAGTCACTGAGGGGTCTGCTGATAGCCCCGGGATCCTGGGCTAGTCACTGAGGGGTCTGCTGATAGCCCCGGGATCCTGGGCTAGTCACTGAGGGGTCTACTCATAGCCCTGGGATCCTGGGCTAGTCACTGAGGGGTCTAATCATAGCCCTGGGATCCTGGGCTAGTCACTGAGGGGTCTACTCATAGCCACGGGATCCTGGGCTAGTCACTGAGGGGTCTGCTCATAGCCCGGGATCCTGGGCTAGTTACTGAGGGGTCTACTCATAGCCCCAGGATCCAGGGGGTGGTCACTGAGGGGTCTACTGATAGCCCCGGGATCCTGGGCTAGTTACTGAGGGGTCTACTCATAGCCCTGGGATCCTGGGCTAGTCACTGAGAGGTCTGCTGATAGCCCCGGGATCCTGGGCTAGTCACTGAGTGGTCTACTCATAGCCACGGGATCCTGGGCCAGTTACTGAGGGGTCTGCTCATAGCTCTGGGATGCTGGGCCAGTCACTGAGGGGTCTGCTCATAGCCCTGGGATGCTGGGCCAGTCACTGAGGGGTCTGCTCATAGCCCTGGGATGCTGGGCCAGTCACTGAGGGGTCTGCTGATAACCCCGGGATCTTGGGCTAGTCACTGAGGGGCCTGATGATAGCCCTGCGATCCTGGGCCAGTCACTGAGGGGGTCTGCTGATAGCCCCGGGATCCTGGGCCAGTCACTGAGGGGCCTGCTGATAAACCCGAGATTCTGGGCCAGTCACTGAGGGGCCTGCTGATAACCCCGGGATCCTGGGCTAGACACTGAGGGGTCTGCTGATAGCCCTGGGATCCTGGGCTAGTCACTGAGGGGTCTGCTGATAGCCCTGGGATCCTGGGCTAGTCACTGAGGGGTCTACTCATAGCCCCGGGATCCTGGGCTAGTCACTGAGGGGTCTACTCATAGCCCCGGGATCCTGGGCCAGTCACTGAGGGGCCTGCTGATAAACCCGGAATCCTGGGCCAGTCACTGAGGGGTCTGCTGATAGCCCCAGGATCCTGGGCTAGTCACTGAGGGGTTTGCTGATAGCCCCGGGATCTTGGGCCAGTCACTGAGGGGTCTGCTGATAGCCCCGGGATCCTGGGCCAGTCACTGAGGGGTCTGCTGATAGCCCCAAGATCCTGGGCCAGTCACTGAGGGGCCTGCTGATAAACCCAAGATCCTGGGCCAGTCACTGAGGGGCCTGCTGATAAACCCGGGATCCTGGGCTAGTCACTGAGGGGTTTGCTGATAGCCCTGGGATCCTGGGCCAGTCACTGAGGGGTCTGCTCATAGCCCTGGGATGCTGGGCCAGTCACTGAGGGGTCTGCTCATAGCCCTGGGATGCTGGGCCAGTCACTGAGGGGTCTGCTCATAGCCCTGGGATGTTGGGCTAGTCACTGAGGGGTCTGCTCATAGCCCTGGGATGCTGGGCCAGTCACTGAGGGGTCTGCTCATAGCCCTGGGATGTTGGGCTAGTCACTGAGGGGTCTGCTCATAGCCCTGGGATGCTGGGCCAGTCACTGAGGGGTCTGCTCATAGCCCTGGGATGCTGGGCCAGGCACTGAGGGGTCTGCTCATAGCCCTGGGATGCTGGGCCAGTCACTGAGGGGTCTGCTCATAGCCCTGGGATACTGGGCCAGTCACTGAGGGGTCTGCTGATTGCCCCAGGATACAGGGGCTCAGGCTGAGTGCATCTACTATTTCGCAAAAGAGTATACAGGATCACAGCTGATTTTTGTGCTCAGGAGCTCAGCTTTTATTGAGGTGAATAGGAGTGGAGCTGCAGGACCAATATTGGTCACTAGGTGTCTTGCCACAAACCATTATGTCTGATTTCTAGAGGGCCTGTTTTTTTTCTTTGTTGGCATCTTCCCCTGCCCAGGAGATGTGGTATGATCAGACCATGTCCCTGTACGGTCAGACACGCCCATTACACAGTACACAGCAGGGACACATATATAAGATTATCTCAGCACAGGAGATGTGGTATAATCAGACCATGTCCCTGTACGGTCAGACACAGCCATTACACAGTACACAGCAGGGACACATATATAAGATTATCTCAGCACAGGAGATGTGGTATGATCACACCATGTCCCTGTACGGTCAGACACGGCCATTACACAGTACACATCAGGCACACATATATAAGATTATCTCAGCACAGGAGATGTGGTATAATCAGACCATGTCCCTGTACGGTCAGACACGGCCATTACACAGTACACAGCAGGGACACATATATAAGATTATCTCAGCACAGGAGATGTGGTATGATCACACCATGTGCCTGTACGGTCAGACACGGACATTACACAGTAGATAGCAGGGGCACATATATAAGATTATCTCAGCCCAAGCGATGTGATATTATCAGATCATGTCCCTGTACGGTCAGACACAGTCATTACACAGTACATAGCAGGGTACATAGCAGGGCACATATATAAGATTATCTCAGCACAGGAGATGTGGTATAATCAGACCATGTCCCTGTACGGTCAGACACAGCCATTACACAGTACACAGCAGGGACACATATATAAGATTATCTCAGCACAGGAGATGTGGTATGATCACACCATGTGCCTGTACGGTCAGACACGGACATTACACAGTAGATAGCAGGGGCACATATATAAGATTATCTCAGCCCAAGCGATGTGATATTATCAGATCATGTCCCTGTACGGTCAGACACAGTCATTACACAGTACATAGCAGGGTACATAGCAGGGCACATATATAAGATTATCTCAGCACAGGAGATGTGGTATGATCACACCATGTGCCTGTATGGTCAGACACGGCCATTACACAGTACATAGCAGGGGCACATATTTAAGATTATCTCAGCACAGGAGATGTGGTATGATCACACCATGTGCCTGTATGGTCAGACACGGCCATTACACAGTACATAGCAGGGGCACATATATAAGATTATCTCAGCACGGGAGATGTGGTATGATCACACCATGTGCCTGTATGGTCAGACACGGCCATTACACAGTACACAGCAGGGACACATATATAAGATTATCTCTGCACAGGAACATTTTATATAACATCAAATTGTGTAAATTATTATTCCAAGATCTATTGATTAAAATGAACTTTAAACCCCTTCCCTCCAGGGGGATTTTCCGTTTTCGTTTATTCCTCCCCTTCTTCTGAGAGACGTAACTTTTTTGTTTTTCCATGAATACAGCCATGTGAGGGCTTATTTTTTGCGGGGCGAGTTTTACTTTTGAAAGACGTATTCATTTTACCATTTAGTGCACTGGAAAACGGGAACAAAAAAATTCCGAATGTGGAGAAATTGTGAAACAAATGAAATGCCACATTGTTTTTTATTTTGTTTTTATTCGGTGTTCACTTTGAGGTAAATCTGACCCGGCATGATGATTCCCCAGGTCAGTGCGAGTTTGTAGATACAAAAACAAAAAAAAAACGAAACAGAAATTTGTCTAAAAAAATAATTGCGCTTTTGTCGCCATTTTCCAAGACCCGTAGCATTCTCACTTTTTGGAATCTGGGGCTCAGTGATGGCTTATTTTTTGCCTCTTGAGTTTGCTGTCTTAATTAAACAATTTTTGCGTATATGTGAGGTTTTGATCGCCTGTTATTGTATTGTAAAAAGGGGGGTGATTTGTACTTGGTTTTTTTTTATTTTTTTTTATTTTTTTTAGGGTACTTTATGACTGCACAATTCGATTGCTTCTCCTGATCAGAGCATCAGATGCATTAAGCTAATAACCCAGCAAGTGTCATCTGATCTTACGATTGGATCACAGCTGTGGATCATTGTCAGCCTGTGCGTATATTGCACTGCACTCCGATGTCATGCGAGTGCAGTCCGATGTTTCACGTGCACCCATAGACTTGTATGGCTATGAGTGATGAGAGATTCGCAGACAATCGGAGCATGATGCGATTTTCTGCTTAGTCAGACAGCAGATGTGAGTTGCAGCATTGTCTTAAATTGAGTATAGTGCAATGTGAGGTTTTCTCGCATTGCACTCGTACGAGTCATATGCTCGTGTGAGCAGACTCTTACTAAGAATCTCCCATACCTGACAACATCAGAGCCATATATGTGACACCGCTGACTCTATCAGGGTGTCACAGGGAACTGCACCCCTTTCTCTTATGGTGCAGAACTCACCCTCCATGGTTCTGGGATCCTAACCTTTGGTATTGCTTCCATCAGCACTCAAATCCTAACTACACCACACCCTGTCAGGCACACCAGTGGGTGGTCTAGCTGGAAAAGGGCCACCCGCCTAGGGGTCAGGCAGACTGGTGGGAGGGAGGAAGTTAGTTGAGAAGTAGCCCTCAGAGAGTGAGGAGCTGAGGGAGTTGTAGCTCCCTGTGTGACCTTGGTTGGGTCGCAGACAGTGGTCTGGGACTAGAGGAGTCGGAGACCCGGTCGCAGGGTATTGGAAAAGGGTGCACTGACTTAGTTTTGGAGAACGGTCAGCACCAGAAAGTCCAGTAACCGGACCGGTACCGAGCACGGCGGGGTACAGGACCCAAGATCAGGGAGTAGCTTCATGCAACCTGTTAATTCACCTATGGAGGATAGTCTCTTTATGAACTTTCCCCAAGAGCTCAGAGATCAAAGCCACCAACACAACGAGGGGGATAGGGCTTTCCAGCTTATGCGGCCTACAGAAATCCCAAGTGTCAGCCATCGAGAGCACAGCTCCACTATTCTAATATAGGGAGCGGGACCCTGACAGCTTCAGGCCAAGGGGTCACTTAGGAAAATCTAGAAAATTGTGCATGGAGGCAGGCTCCGGACCACTAAGCAGTACCAGTGGGACGTACACCCGGACGAGCTCCTCAGAGTGACAGCGGCACCCAGAGACTTGGTTTACTTCTGTGTCAGAGTCTGCTCAATGGTTGCACCAATATCCGCACAGTCTGAGTGAGTACACTGCTCTTCCTGCGTCCTGCCTGCCTGCACAGCGCTATCCGCCACCTACAGTCATATGAAAAGTTTGGGCACCCCTATTAATGTTAACCTTTTTTCTTTATAACAATTTGTGTTTTTGCATCAGCTATTTCATTTTCATAGATCTAATAACTGATGGACTGAGTAATATTTCTGGATTGAAATGAGGTTTATTGTACTAACAGAAAATGTGCAATCCGCATTTAAACAAAATTTGACTGGTGCAAAAGTATGGGCACCCTTATCAATTTCTTGATTTGAACACTCCTAACTACTTTTTACTGACTTACTAAAGCACTAAATTGGTTTTGTAACCTCATTGGGCTTTGAACTTCATAGGCAGGTGTATCCAATCATGAGAAAAGGTATTTAAGGTGGCCACTTGCAAGTTGTTCTCCTATTTGAATCTCCTATGAAGAGTGGCATCATGGGCTCCTCAAAACAACTCTCAAATGATCTGAAAACAAAGATTATTCAACAGAGTTGTTCAGGGGAAGGTACAAAAAGTTGTCTCTGAGATTTAAACTGTCAGTTTCCACTGTGAGGAACATAGTAAGGAAATGGAAGAACACAGGTACAGTTCTTGTTAAGCCCAGAAGTGGCAGGCCAAGAAAAATATCAGAAAGGCAAAGAAGAAGAATGGTGAGAACAGTCAAGGGCAATCCACAGACCACCTCCAAAGACCTGCAACTTCATCTTGCTGCAGATGGTGTCAATGTGCATCGGTCAACATTATAGCGCACGTTGCACAAGGAGAGGCTGTATGGGAGAGTGATGCGAAAGAAGCCGTTTCTGCAAGCACGCCACAAACAGAGTCGCCTGAGGTATGCAAAAGCACATTTGGACAAGCCAGTTACATTTTGTAAGAAGGTCCTATGGACTGATGAAACAAATATTGAGTTGTTTGGTCATACAAAAAGGTGTTATGCATGGAGGCAAAAAACACGGCATTCTAAGAAAAGCACTTGCTACCCACAGTAAAATTTGGTGGAGGTTCCATCATGCATTGGGGCTGTGTGGCCAATGCCGGCACCAGGAATCTTGTTAAAGTTGAGGGTCGCATGGATTTAACTCAGTATCAGCAGATTCTTGACAATAATGTGCAAGAATCAGTGACGAAGTTGAAGTTACGCAGGGGATGGATATTTCAGCAAGACAATGATCCAAAACACCGCTCCAAATCTACTCAGGCATTCATGCAGAGGAACAATTACAATGTTCTGGAATAGCTATCCCAGCCCCAGACCTGAATATCATTGAACATCTGTGGGATGATGTGAAGCGGCTGTCCATGCTCGGCGACCATCAAACTTAACTGAACTGGAATTGTTTTGTACACAGGAATGGTCAAATATACCTTCATCCAGGATCCAGGAACTCATTAAAAGCTACAGGAAGCGACTAGAAGCTGTGATTTTGGCAAAAGGAGGATCTACAAAATATTAATGTCACTTTTATGTTGAGGTGCCCATACTTTTGCACCGGTCAAATTTTGTTTAAATGCGGATTGCACATTTTCTGTTACTACAATAAACCTCATTTCAATCCAGAAATATTACTCAGTCCATCAGTTATTAGATATACAGTCAGGGCCAGAAATATTTGGACAGTGACACAAGTTTTGTTATTTTAGCTGTTTACAAAAACATGTTCAGAAATACAATTATATATATAATATGGGCTGAAAGTGCACACTCCCAGCTGCAATATGAGAGTTTTCACATCCAAATCGGAGAAAGGGTTTAGGAATCATAGCTCTGTAATGCATAGCCTCCTCTTTTTCAAGGGACCAAAAGTAATTGGACAAGGGACTCTAAGGGCTGCAATTAACTCTGAAGGCATCTCCCTCGTTAACCTGTAATCAATGAAGTAGTTAAAAGGTCTGGGGTTGTTTACAGGTGTGTGGTTTTGCATTTGGAAGCTGTTGCTGTGACCAGACAACATGCGGTCTAAGGAACTCTCAATTGAGGTGAAGCAGAACATCCTGAGGCTGAAAAAAAAGAAAAAATCCATCAGAGAGATAGCAGACATGCTTGGAGTAGCAAAATCAACAGTCGGGTACATTCTGAGAAAAAAGGAATTGACTGGTGAGCTTGGGAACTCAAAAAGGCCTGGGCGTCCACGGATGACAACAGTGGTGGATGATCGCCGCATACTTTCTTTGGTGAAGAAGAACCCGTTCACAACATCAACTGAAGTCCAGAACACTCTCAGTGAAGTAGGTGTATCTGTCTCTAAGTCAACAGTAAAGAGAAGACTCCATGAAAGTAAATACAAAGGGTTCACATCTAGATGCAAACCATTCATCAATTCCAAAAATAGACAGGCCAGAGTTAAATTTGCTGAAAAACACCTCATGAAGCCAGCTCAGTTCTGGAAAAGTATTCTATGGACAGATGAGACAAAGATCAACCTGTACCAGAATAATGGGAAGAAAAAAGTTTGGAGAAGAAAGGGAACAGCACATGATCCAAGGCACACCACATCCTCTGTAAAACATGGTGGAGGCAACGTGATGACATGGGCATGCATGGCTTTCAATGGCACTGGGTTACTTGTGTTTATTGATGACATAACAGCAGACAAGAGTAGCCGGATGAATTCTGAAGTGTACCGGGATATACTTTCAGCCCAGATTCAGCCAAATGCCGCAAAGTTGATCGGATGGCGCTTCATAGTACAGATGGACAATGACCCCAAGCATACAGCCAAAGCTACCCAGGAGTTCATGAGTGCAAAAAAGTGGAACATTCTGCAATGGCCAAGTCAATCACCAGATCTTAACCCAATTGAGCATGCATTTCACTTGCTCAAATCCAGACTTAAGACGGAAAGACCCACAAACAAGCAAGACCTGAAGGCTGCGGCTGTAAAGGCCTGGCAAAGCATTAAGAAGGAGGAAACCCAGCGTTTGGTGATGTCCATGGGTTCCAGACTTAAGGCAGTGATTGCCTCCAAAGGATTCGCAACAAAATATTGAAAAGAAAAATATTTTGTTTGGGTTTGGTTTATTTGTTCAATTACTTTTGACCTCCTAAAATGTGGAGTGTTTGTAAAGAAATGTGTACAATTCCTACAATTTCTATCAGATATATTTGTTCAAACCTTCAAATTAAACGTTACAATCTGCACTTGAATTCTGTTGTAGAGGTTTCATTTCAAATCCAATGTGGTGGCATGCAGAGCCCAACTCGCGAAAATTGTGTCACTGTCCAAATATTTCTGGACCTAACTGTATGAAACTGAAATAGCTGCTGCAAAAACCCAAATTGTTATAAAGAAAAAAGGTTAACATTAATAGGGGTGCCCAAACTCTTTCATATGACTGTATCTCCAGAGTCCCGGAGTCTCCCCTACCCGTGGAGGGATCACCATCTGGCTGCCCCACTCAATCTCCCCAGGTACTCCCATCAGCAGCGGCGGTACTCCTCTTACTGCGAACCATGGGTGGAGTCACGAACTCTTCCTTGTAAAAAAAAAAAAAACCTTTACATTTGAAGTGGCCGCAAGCCCCCGGGTCCGGACACCCTCGAGCCACAGCAACCCTGGATCCGAGCAGTTCGACTGCTGCAGGGGCGGCACATATACATACCTTCCAACTAGGATCAAATATCAAAAAAGTATAAACTGTTCAGCTCACCCAGTCTTGTAAGACCCTTGTAAGTCCAGGCAGCGCAAGGACACAGAAAAGTCGACCAATAGTCCACAAACATCCACTAGGAAAAGTATCCAGCATCCAAGCCCAGAGATATAGTACGGTATATATAAAAAAAAAAAAAAATCCAATCTTATTTAATCCAATAAAGCATTCCAATTTAAAATAATGATGTATATTTTAATAACAGAGTTACATATTGCAATATAAATCGCTATTTTACATTGCAGTGCTTTTAATGGATTCAATAAGATTGGATTTTTTTTTAATAAATCTCTGAATTTGGATTCTGGATACCTTTTCCTAGTGGATACCTTCCAACTATGTATGATAACAAAGAGGGACACTTACTGCAGCGTGGCAATATTTATCTTGTGCTAAGTCAGTACCCTAACCTCACCCTCCTCTATATGCGCCCACACTGAAATATTGCTGCTAGTGTAGCCAGGTAGTGTTCCCACACAGTGTGGTACCAATTTCATGCCCCCCTCATTGTACCCCATACAGTATGTTGCCCCCACATTGTATACACACCCTGTATGTGTCCTGCTCCTCGTCTCTGTAGTCAGTGGATCTCCAGTATATGCACAGACTCCATATTCTACCAGTACCTTTGTAATGTGAGAATGTCACGTGACAAAAAGAACAAATTACAAAGCATTTGTATTATGCATTTCTCACAATGGATTTGAAGCAACAAAAGGTCCTGGCAGATTTCCAGTCTGTGCATAAACCTAATGGTGGAGGAGGATGTGATGATTCCCTGCTCAATCAGAAATGACTCAAGGTCTAGGGAAAGATATATGGTTCAAAATAACAAAAATATATATATTTTTTTTCCCCCCATAACAAATATTTATTAAATATAAAACCAACAAGTGCCAATCACACTATGGTAAGACAAATGCAAATATTGAATACCAATTTGTCCCAGTAAATGGGTTAGGATATCAATTCCTTGGCCCTGAATATCAGGGAGAAGGTGAGATAGAACAAAAAATAGCAAATTGATACAATTCAAAATCGAGGCACTGTAGCGTATACAAGGAAGAGGACAATCATATATCCCAGAGCAGGACTTACCGTAACTTGCTGACTGTAAGATGAATCCAATGCAGTACAATTTATACAAGGTATAGAGCTGCATAAATAGGTATAATACATATTATTATTATTATTGTTTATTTATAGAGCACCATTGATTCCATGGTGCTGTACATGAGGGGGTTACATACAGAATACATGTACACGTTACAATAGACAGACTAGCACAGGGGGAAGAGGGCCCTGCCCTTGCGGGCTTACATCCTAAAGGATTTTGGGGAGGAGACAGTAGGTGGGGTGTAGGTGGGGCGGCAGCTCCGCACGGTGGTGGGGCGGCAGCTCCGCACGGTGGTGGGGCGGCAGCTCCGCACGGTGGTGGGGCGGCAGCTCCGCACGGTGGTGGGGCGGCAGCTCCGCACGGTGGTGGGGCGGCAGCTCCGCACGGGGGTGGGGCGGCAGCTCCGCACGGTGGTGGGGCGGCAGCTCCGCACGGGGGTGGGGCGGCAGCTCCGCACGGTGGTGGGGCGGCAGCTCCGCACGGGGGTGAAGCAGTGAGGTCATTGAAGGTTATAGGCATTTCTGAACAGATGAGTCTTTAGGTTCCGTTTGAAGCTTGTGAGTGTAGTAGATAGTCTGACGTGTTGAGGCAGTGAGTTCCAGGAGACTGGGGATGCTCGGGAGAAGTCTTGGAGTCGGTTGCATGAGGAGCGAATGAGAGAGGAGGATAGAAGGAGATCTTGGGAGGACCGGAGGTTACGTTTTGGAGTGTAGCGAGAGATTAGTTCAGAGATATATGGAGGAGACAGATTATGGATAGCTTTGTAGGTCAGTGTTAGTAATTTGAATTGGATACGGTGGAAGATTGGGAGCCAGTGGAGGGACTTGCAGAGAGGAGAAGCGGGGTGGTATTGAGGAGAGAGGTGGATCAGTCGGGCAGCAGAGTTAAGGATGGACTGGAGAGGGGCGAGTGTGTTAGCAGGGAGACCACAGAGGAGGATGTTGCAGTAGTCGATGCGGGAGATTATGAGGGCGTGCACTAGAATTTTTGTAGATTGGGGATTGAGAAAAGGGCGGATTCTGGAGATATTTTTGAGTTGAAAACGGCAGGAGGTGGTGAGGGATTGGATGTGCGGTATGAAGGACAGGGCAGAGTCAAAGGTCACTCCGAGGCACCGAACTTTGGGTGCTGGGGAGAGCGTGATGTTATTAATTGTAATGGATAGATCAGGTGGAGAGTGCAGGGGAGATGGAGGAAAGATGATCAGTTCAGTTTTGGCCATATTGAGCTTTAGGAAGCGAGAGGAAAAGAAGGAAGATATAGCAGATAGGCACTCTGGGATTCTGGACAGCAGAGATGTGACATCTGGACCAGAGAGGTAGATCTGAGTGTCATCAGCATATAGGTGGTACTGGAAGCCATGGGACTTTATGAGTTGTCCCAGGCCAAATGTATAGATAGAAAAAAGTAAGGGTCCCAGGACAGAGCCTTGAGGGACACCAACAGAGAGAGAACGGGATGAAGAGGTTGTGTGGGAATGGGAGACACTAAAAGTGCGGTTGGAGAGGTATGAAGAGATCCAAGAGAGAGCGAGGTCTCTGACACCAAGGGAAGAGAGGATCTGTAGTAGCAGGGAGTGGTCAACAGTGTCAAAGGCTGAGGATAGGTCTAGAAGTAGGAGTACAGAGAAGTGGTTGTTAGCTTTGGCGGTAAGTAAGTAATTTGTGATTTTAGTCAGGGCAGTTTCAGTGGAATGATGTGGACGGAAGCCGGACTGTAGGTTGTCAAAGAGAGAGTTAGAGGAGAGGTGGGAGGAAAGTTCAGCATGGACATGCTGTTCCAGGAGTTTTGAGGCAAGTGGGAGTAGCGATATGGGTCGATAGCTGGTAGTAGAGGTTGGGTCGAGGGAAGGTTTCTTTAGGATAGGTGTGACTGTTGCATGCTTAAAGGCAGAAGGGAAGGTACCAGTTGTTAGAGATAGGTTGAAGAGATGGGATAAGGCGGGAATAAGGATAGTGGTGAGGTTGGGGAGGAGGTGGGATGGGATGGGGTCAAGTGCGCATGTAGTGAGGTGCGCTTTTGAGAGAAGATGTGCAAGCTCTCCTTCGGTGATAGTGGGGAGGAAGTTTATGGGGGAGGGGCAGTGGTCTGTTATATAAAGGGGTTGTGGTGGTTCAGCAGAAAAGACTTGTCTGGTTTGGTCGATCTTTTCTTTGAAATATGTGGCAAATTCTTCTGCGGAGATGAGGGAGGTTGGAGGGGGCAGCGGTGGGCGAAGGAGGGAGGTAAAAGTGTTAAATAGCTGTTTGGGGTTGTGTGTTAAAGAGGATATGAGGTTTTTGAAGTAATTCTGTTTAGCCGAGGTAAGGGCCAAGCGAAATGTGTGAATTGCATTTTTGAATGTGGTGAAGTCTTCCTGGGAGTGCGTTTTCTTCCAGCGCCGCTCTGCGGCTCTAGACACTTGCCGTAGTTTTTTAGTGAGGCTGTTGTGCCAGGGTTGTCTATTGATTCGTCTTGCTCTGCCGTTCACAAGAGGAGCGACTGAATCAATAGCTGATGTGAGAGTGGCGTTGTAGAAAATGGTGGCACTGTTTGTGTCGTGGAGTGAAGATATGGAGGACAGCGGTAGGATAGAGTCAGAAAGGGTGTGTATGTTGATGTGTGCAAGGTTTCTGCGGGGGTGTGATATGTGCTGGACAGGGGGGGCAGGTGAGGAGGACAGGGCTGAAAAGGTCAGCAGATGGTGGTCAGATAAGGGGAGAGGGGAGGTAGTGAGGTTAGATAGAGAGCAGAGACGGGTGAAGATAAGGTCTAGTGTGTGGCCATCTTTGTGGGTGGCAGAGGCGGACAACTGAGTTAGACCAAAAGATGAGGCGAGGGAGAGGAGTTTGGAGGCCGCTGACTGGCGGGTGTCAGTGGGGATGTTGAAGTCACCCATGATGATAGTGGGGATGTCAGCAGAGAGAAAGTGTAGAAGCCAGGCGGAGAACTGGTCGATAAAGGCAGTGGTTGGGCCCGGGGGTCTGTATATGACGGCCACTTGGAGGTTGGAGGGAGAGTAGATGCGGACAGAGTGCACTTCAAAGGAAGGCAGGACAAGGGAGGGTAGAGGTGGCATTGGGGTGAAGCTGCAGTTGTTAGAAAGGAGGAGGCCCACTCCTCCACCCTGTCTATTGCCAGGGCGAGGGGTGTGGGTGAAGTGGAGGCCGCCGTAGCACAGCGCAGCAGGGGAGGCAGTGTTGGATGGTGTCAGCCATGTTTCGGTGAGGGCCAGAAAGGATAGATTGCTAGAGATAAAGAGGTCGTGAATGAAGTGCATATACAGTCCATTGTTCGTCCAAAGATCATGTATTACAGATGTCACGTATCCAGGTTATTCCGTTTGTAAACAGTGGCCATCTAAGATGAATGAGGTATGTCTCTGCCTCAACGCGTTTCCCCAAGTGAATGGTTCATCAGGAGGCAATTAAAGATGATCCAAAGATGAATATCCATGATACAGTCCCATATATAAGATCAGCGGTGGTGCAGAGAATCCTGGTAGTATGATCCACAGCAGTCAATAGGAGTCATACTACCAGGATTCTCTGCACCACCGCTGATCTTATATGGGACTGTATCATGGATATTCATCTATGGATCATCTTTAATTGCCTCCTGATGAACCATTAACTTGGGGAAACGCGTTGAGGCAGAGACATACCTCATTCATCTTAGATGGCCACTGTTTACAAACGGAATAACCTGGATATGTGACATCTGTAATATATGATCTTTGGACAAACAATGGACTGTATATGTATTATACCTATCTATGCAGCTCTATACCTTGTATAAATTGTACTGTATTGGATTCATCGTACAGTCAGCAAGTTACGGTAAGTCCTGCTCTGGGATATATGATTGTCCTCTTCCTTGTATACGCTACAGTGCCTCGATTTTGAATTGTATCAATTTGCTATTTTTTGTTCTATCTCACCTTCTCCCTGATATTCAGGGCCAAGGAATTGATATCCTAACCCATTTACTGGGACAAATTGGTATTCAATATTTGCATTTGTCTTACCATAGTGTGATTGGCACTTGTTGGTTTTATATTTAATATATGTTATGGGGAAAAAAAATATTCTTGTTATTTTGATTCCCTGCTCCACCATTATATTCAGCAGTAATTGTGTCCTGAGTAGACAGATACAGTGGAAGTTAGGACATACCCTTAACCTCCAGTGAGATGCTCATCAAAATCAGGACAGTCCCGCTTGATATGCAGTGATGGCCAGTCTGTGCTTTGCAGTCTGTGCTTGGACCATGATACATTGATGTCTGAATTCTGCCCCAGACTGACACTGCTCTACATCAATTACACACCTGTGCCTGATGCACATAAAGTTTTGACTACCTGATGAGTTTCTTTTATGTACTTTCACACTTTGGGGACGGTTTTACTGAAAGTGGACATCCCCTTTAATGGTGCTGAAGGCTAGATAGTATGGTTTATTGGCCACATGTGCTGCTTATCTGAGTGACAGGGAGGGAAGTAGCCATCACACTGTGTGTCTGTGATTACCAGCTCTGCATTCTCATAATGCAGACTCAGGAGGGGCATAAACAAACATAAGCAATCTGAAAAGATGGGGGTGGGGGTGCTGGGTCCTATACTGCTTATCAGGTGCATTCTAATACCAGCCTTTCAGTGGCAGCATTAGAAATCATGGACAGAACCAGCCCATTACTGATGGTAACAGTCAGTGTTTGCACCAGCTGCTGGTAGCACTTACTTGATAAGCAATGGAGACAGTCGAACACTGAAGGGGATTATACCACCCATCACCTATCCATGGTTAACTTGTGAAATGATAGAGGTCCAACTGCTGAGACAACCAGTGATCTCAAGAACAGAGCTCAGAAATTATACATTGCAATGAAGCAGTGACCGAACACAGGCACCATTGCTCCAGTCATTCTCCATAGGGCTGCCACAGATAGTCAAGTGCAGCCCACAGCCTTCATGTGTAGCCCCCTATTCTACTGGAGTGTTTCAGAGTGACATCTTTGGGATCACCAATCAGAATGTTGTTAATCATCCCATTGAAGAGAACCATTTATGCATTCTCTACAAAGTGTGTGTATACAGTGTGTCCACCCATATCCTGTCCACTGCCAGTAACTTGAGAACGGCGGCAGCTATAGGCATAGAAGTGGTGTCTAGGTATAGTAAAGTAGCCATGCGCTACGCAATGAAACCACCTATAGCGCCACCTGGTGGAAAACAACGGAGTTAGCATTTTCATCTCGAAAACGGAACGATAGAGAAAAAAATGAATTAAAAAATTGTAGGGCATCATCAATTCAATACGAATCGACCCCTTGCATACAGAAATGCTATGATATGACACCCATGATCTCCCCAAAACATTGAATGCTGGTCACGCATAAGGCACTCATTTAACTTTGATGCTCAAAGTGGCCACCGTCAGCTGCAATGCACATCTGCACAGCATACTGTATCTTGCTGCACGTTGTGCAATATGGTAGGTGACACGTTTGCACAAGCATCTGTGATACGTCGTCGTAGGTCCTGCAATGTTGGTGGAGGGGTTGCATACACCTGCTGTTTGATGTGACCTCACAGAAAGAAGTCCAATGGGGTCAGGTCAGGTGAGCATGGAGGCCGCTCCACACAGCCACCATACCCAATGACTTGTAGGAAGGTCTCCATGAGGTATCACTTCATGTCCGCAGCCTTGTGAGTTTTACACGTTCTAATCATAGCATTTCTGTATGCAAGGTGTCGATTCGTATTGAATTGATGATGCCCTATAACTTTGTAACAGGGCTGTGGAGTCAGTAAGCCACAGTTGCGACTCAGACTACTGGATTTTATCAGGTTCCGACTCAGACTCCGGCTCCTTCATAAATGGCCAATTCATAACAACAAATTTATGGTTGTAAAATATTAACATCGTGCTTATTCAGTTTCTCACCATCATATAAGTAATCAGACCACTTAGAGCAAAAACTACATTTATTAGAATACAATTAGAATATAGCAAATAACTTTTAGAAACTTTTCTAAACTGTAAGTAAATATGCAATAAACACTTATGCAGTTAATAAGAAATCTATAAATTTGTCCTCAGAAAAAGTATTGCCTCTGTCAGATCCTCCTTCATGGATGCCCTCAAATCTGATCTAATTATTTTGAGAGCAGAGAGCAACCTTTCTACACTAACTTGTGTTGGTGGCAAAGCAGTAACCACTCGGGCAACATCTCTGAATGTCAGGATACAGAGGAATCGCTTGTTGCACGGTTATTTCTGATGATCGGTCAAATTTCTCAATTTCTTTTAGGGTATGTGCGCACTAGGCGTTTTTTTCACGCTGCGTTTTTATGTGCGTTTTTGTCTCAAAAAACGCACCCGCGGCTAAAAAACGCGACAAAAACGCACGCGTTTTTGCCGCGATTTGGTGCGTTTTTTGCTGCGTTTTTGCTCACTGCGTTTTTAATCAGTGCACAATGCCATTAAAGATTGTTGATGAAAAAAAAAAAAAAAAAGGTCTGATGTCATTTCCTTCTTCAAAATGTTCATTGTATGCAGGAGAGCAGACAGCTGCAGAACTAGTGTATGGAGGAGAGCAGACAGCAGCTGCAGAACTAAAAGGCTCAGCATCCTCCATTCACTAGTGTATGCAGGAGAGCAGACAGCAGCTGCAGAACTACAAGGCTCAGCATCCTCCATCCAGGACTGTATGCAGTTTTTTTGCCGAAAAAGAAAAAAAAAATTACTTGGGCTTCGCCATATTTTTGTATGCTAGCCGGGTACAGCAGGCAGGTACGGGCTGCCCCCAACCCCCAGCTGCCTATTTGCACCCGGCTGGGAACCAAAAATATAGAGAAGCCATTTTTTTTAAATTATTTCATGAATTTCAGGAAATAATTAAAAAAAAAAAATGACGTGAGCTTCGCCTAATTTTTGAGTCCAGCCGGGTACAACTAGGCAGCTGGGGATTGGAATCCACAGTGCAGGGTGCCCAAGCTTTCTGGGCACCCCCACTGCGAATTGCAGTCCGCAGCCACCCCAGAAAATGGCGCTTTCATAGAAGCGCCATCTTCTGGCGCTGTATCCAACTCTTCCAGCTGCCCTGATGCCGGGTGGCTAGCTGGGTAATAATGGAGTTAGATAATATACAGCTAGCCCTAAGCCCGAAATTCATGGTGTCACGCCAATATTAGACATGGCCACCAAGAATTTCTAGTAATGATAAAAAAAAAAAACACAACACAGAAAAATATTTTTATTAGAAATAAAACACAACACAATTAGTGACTCCATCTTTATTGAAATAAAGAACCCCCCTCCGCAGTAATCCTGGGTCAAGGTCCCGCGCCGTCCAATCCGGATCCAATATCATCTGATCGGTTTGCTTGAAGGCAAAGCGATCAGATGATGTGTCAGGTTAAACTACGTGAATCACATCACATAGCAGCTGATTGTATAAAAGCCGATTATACAATCAGCAGATGCATCAGTGCAAAAAAAAAATAATACTTATGTGCTGTGCTGATTACCGGCAGCTCCTGCAGCGATCGATTGGACAGGAGTCTGATCCTGTCCGATTGCTGCAGGAGCTGCCGGTAATCAGCTGATGAAGTCCCCTGACGGCAGGATCAGCTGATAGCCGGCCGGGCGCGAAAAAGCCGGCGAGACTACGATCAGCTGATGCGTCAGGTGACTGCATCAGGTGATCCACCGCCAGGTCCTGCAAGCAAGGTCCTGCCCCGGGGAGACTGCACACAGCCAGAGCGGCGGTACCGAGACAGGGGCTGGGAGTGGGCATGGCACCGGGACCCTGCAGACAGGTGAGTATAAATGACATTTTTTTGTTTTTCTACTGTTCACTTTTGTTTTCGCCGCTGCCTCCACCTCCCGCCCGGACATGGCGCCGCACGGCAGCATACATGCCCAGGACGGGAGGTGGAAGCAGCGGTGACGGTACCGGGAGGATTCATGCTTCTGTGTTTACCAACAGAAGGAATCCTTTTCCTGTACACGTCACTGTAGTACCCACCCCTTGCGTTTATAGCTGCGTTTTTAGTCATAGAAACGCGGCTATATGCGTTTTTCATTGCGTTGTTGAACATCTCATTGAACTCAATGGGTGAAAAACGCAGTGAAAAGCTCAGAAATAATTGACATGCTGCATTTTTGTGGTCACCACAAAAACGCAGCTACAAAAAAACGCTGTGTGTGGACAGCACTTCTGAAAACCCATAGACATTGCTGGGGAAGCAATGTCACTGCGTTTTCAGCACAAAAACGCGGTAAAAACCGCCGCTGAAAACGCGGCAAAAACGCCTAGTGCGCACAAGGCCTTAGGGCACATGAAAAATTCTGCTGAAATGTACTGGCTGTGTTCTTTGATGGGGATGACTCTTCTTCGATGCGGGAATGCTTTGCACGGTCCTTGTGATCCAAATATTTTTCGAAATTAAATTCTTCATCAGTTGATGAAGAGGGTGAAGATGTGGCAGGACGACCAAATTCTTCTTGTTCCTCCTGACTGTTCTGCAACCCTTTCATCCTTACTGCTATTTCAAACAGAGCTTCTTTTCCTTTACTTACGCTGTTGATCATCTAGAGCAGACCTGGGCAAGGGGCGACCCGCGGGCCACATCCAGCCTGCCTACTCTCTGTGACCAGCCCGCCTGGTTCAGGGCGTCCTTGCTGGCCGCTCACTGATGAGGGCAATCTGATCTGTTGTCCGGAGCTCCAGGCTCCGGGAGGCCCATGGTCAGATTGCCCTTATCACACGCTGCGTGCCGGGTAGGAAACAGAGGACAGATCCTGCAGCTCTGCACAGTCAGTGCAGGCAGCGGAACGCAGGAATCTCTCCTCTGTTCCCTGCGTCAGCTTTCTCTGTGACACACGCGCGCCCTGATATCGTCAGTACTGCGCGCGTGTGTCATTTGAAAAGTTCCCGCCCGGCAGGAGAAGACGCTGCAGCAGCCGGGGCCGCACGGAGAGAAGCAGCGGCTCCTAGGAATAGAGCGTCGGTGCAGCCCGGGCATGTGAAAGAGAAGCCACTCAGCGGGGGGGAACGTACGGAGGAGCCTGAGGAGGGGACAATAAGAGAGGTGAGTGGTTACTAGTAACCTGCGGGGACAATGGGGGGGGGGTAACTGTTGCCAAATATTTGGGGTGTAGAGGTGCAGTATATGGGAATGTAGTTTTACAGGTGTGGTACATGGGGGGGGGTGTAGTGGTGTATTATATAGTGGTGTAGTATAATACAGGTGTATATAGGGGTGTAGTGGTGTAGTATATTACAGGAGTATATAGTGGTGTAGTATATTACAGGTATATATAGTGGTGTAGTATAATACAGGTGTATATAGTGGTCTAGTGGTGTAGTATAATACAGGTGTCTATAGTGGTGTAGTATAATACAGGTATATATAGTGGTGTAGTGGTGTAGTATAATACAGGTGTATATAGGGGTGTAGTATAATACAGGTGTATATAGGAGTGTAGTATAATACAGGTGTAGTATATAGTGGTGTAGTATAATACAGGTGTATATAGGGGTGTAGTATAATACAGGTGTATATAGGGGTGTAGTATAATACAGGTGTATATAGGGGTGTAGTATATTACAAGTGTATATAGTGGTGTAGTATAATACAGGTGTAGTATATAGGAGTGTAGTATAATACAGGTGTAGTATATAGTGTAGTATAATACAGGTGTAGTATATAGTGGTGTAGTATAATACAGGTGTATATAGGGGTGTAGAATAATACAGGTGTATATAGGGGTGTAGTATAATACAGGTGTATATAGGGGTGTAGTATAATACAGGTGTATATAGGGGTGTAGTATAATACAGGTGTATATAGGGGTGTAGTAGTGTAGTATAATACAGGTGTATATAGGGGTGTAGTATAATACAGGTGTATATAGGGGTGTAGTATAATACAGGTGTATATAGGGGTGTAGTATAATACAGGTGTATATAGGGGTGTAGTTTAATACAGGTGTATATAGGGGTGTAGTATAATACAGGTGTATATAGGGGTGTAGTATAATACAGGTGTATATAAAAGGGTGTAGTATAATACAGGTGTATATAGGGGTGTAGTATAATACAGGTGTATATAGGGGTGTAGTATAATACAGGTGTATATAGGGGTGTAGTGATGTAGTATATAGTGGTATAGTATATAGAGGTGTAGTTTATTACAGGTGTAGTGTATAGGGATGTATATTACAGGTGTAGTATGTGGCGGGTGTAGTGATGTAGTATATGGGGATTGTGTGTGTATGTATGTATGTATAACCGAGTTAATTATATTAGTCCGGCCCTCTAAAACCATCCCAACTTCTCATGCGGCCCCATGGGAAAATTAATTGCCCACCCCTGATCTAGAAGAATCCGATGCATTGGGTCTACATAAACAGCTGCCAAAAGAATGTTATTTTGTAATAGTAGCTCCTCTCTCCGTTTCATTGATGTAGCAATGCCACTTGCAATTAACCCTCCTCTTTGGGACAGGCGAAACATCAGGTTCTTCCACTCCTTTAAGAAAATACCTGGAGTTAAGTCCTCTGCTTGTAATTTTTTAGTCACTGTAAATGGTTGCTTTAGCAATTTTTCCAGCTCAGTTACCTGATTCCACTGACTTTCATTTAGCGTCAGTTGAGGGTTAGCCATGTCTACAAGAAAGGTTTTCAGTTCAACCAAGCGCTGAATCATTAAGTAAGTACTGCCCCATCGTGTGGCTTGATCAATAATTGCCCCTTTTCCAGCACGTTTCTTCAAAATTGAGTCAACTTTAGGGGTTCTGGCAACAGTAGCCAATTTTCTCACCTTGCCAATCAGTGCAGCAGCATGTCCTTCTTGCAGACTGTCTCTTATAGCCAGCTGTAGCCTATGCACAACACAGCGCATGTGATTAATGAAAGAACGTATTGACACAGTTTCAACAAGATCATCTAAACTATCATGTTGCTGTTCATCTGCAGCAACTTCAGTTTGCTCCTCAGTTACAATGCTGTGTTCCTCTATTTCAAACATTTGTGTGTCTGTGGACCCAGAATGTTCTTCTATCTACTGGTCACCATCATTACTCTCATTCATTAGCTTAATAGTACTTATCATATTTGAAGCATTGTCAGTTACGACAGAAAGAACTTGCTCTTTTTTAAGTTCATAGTCTTGCAGAACCTTTTCCACCAAGACCTGGAGAAACTCACTGGTGTGATGAGCTTTGGGGTCTTTTACTGCCAATGTCTTGGTAACTATTTCATTTTTGTCACAAACAAATCAGACATTGATGGCAAAATAGTTCACTCTGTGACGTGTGGAAAGCGTCCCTTGAGAGTTTTTTTAAGTTCTTCCTTTTGTTTAAAAGCTTCTTCAATTACTAATTTTCTAATACTCGCTCTCTCCAGAGATACACCAAGCTTGCGGGCCATTTCCCCATTCAGACACACAAAAACTGGTCGTGAAAATAATGAAATAGGCACACTATCCTTTACAACAAGCTCTATGATCTGTTTTATAAATGTATCTACTGTCATTGTCACAGTAACCTTGTCACTGACAAAATATCTTGCAACTGATGGCTGCAAAGTTCTCTGCTCCTTTGTTTGGCTGGAAGAGCTGGGCACTGGTTCACTGGTTTGGATGCAGGCTTTCTCATCCACTGCTTTCAGTACTTCTGGATGAAAGCGCTGTAAATGTCTCTTTAGATTAGAAGCTCTGGTAGAAGCATTTTTATCTTTGGCTGAATATGCACTCATCTTGGCTCCACAGCATTTGTTTTCGTCTGGATCATTTGTCATACACTGACAGACAATGTTTTCTAGCTTGAGTGATGGTGAAATGTTCAAATACAGCTGATTTAATGTGACGTTTCTTTGACATGCTCAGGTTTTTAATTCTGCATTCACAAGCCTAACGACAATTGTTTTTCCTAAAAACAATTGTACAAAATTATTGCCAGGTCGTACAACTGATATAGTGGTCAGTAATACTGTTATTATTCCTCATGTACTCACAGTTAACTGATGCAAAGTTTGTTGAAAGGATAATACTTGTTACAGTCTTCCTCTTCTGAGTAGCAGGCAGCTGTGAGATGCTTGGAAGACGCACACCTAGTATGATCTAGTCTAGAGGAGGAAATTTGCTACTAAGAATTTGCAACAGATTTTCACTTTCAGTTTCATACATTGTAAGTAGGGGGGTTGGGTCAGCATGAGGTTAACAAAGTATAAGATTAGATAAGGGCAGTGGAGAACAGTGACACACAAGAAGTAAAGGCCACGTCTCACTAAGCAACATCGCTTGCAACATTGCTGCTGAGGCACGACTTGCTAGTGATGTTGCTGTGTGTGACATCCAGCAACAACCTGGCCCCTGCTGTGAGGTCGTTGGTTGTTGCTTAATGACCTGGACCAATTTTTAGGTTGTTGCTCTCCCGCTGTGAAGCACAGATCGCTGTGTGACAGCGAGAGAGCAACAACTGAATGTGAGCAGGAGCCGGCTTCTGCGGACGCTAGTAACTAATGTAAATATCGGGTAACCAAGAAGCCCTTTCCTTGGTTACCCGATATTTACCTTCGTTACCAGCGTCCACCGCTCTCACGCTGTGAGTGCCGGCTCCCTGCACACATAGCCAGACTACACATCGGGTAATTAACCCGATGTGTACACTGGCTAGGAGTGCAGGGAGCCAGCGCTATGCGGTAGGTTACCCGATATTTACCTTAGTTACCAAGCGCAGCATCGCTTCCACGCGTCGCAGGTGGCTGGTCTCTGGTGAGATTTGCCTGTGTGACAGCTCACCAGCAACCCGTGTAGCGACGCTCCAGCGATCCCTGCCAGGTCAGGTTGCTGGTGGGATCGCTGGAGCGTCGCTTAGTGTGACTGTACCTTAAGAAATGTCTATCTCCAGCAGAACTGCTTATCACTGTTGTTCATAGTTTGATAGAACATATATATTTGAGTAACATTTATAAAATTCATATGAAAGTTCAATTATAAAATATTAACACTTTTTTTTTTTAAAGCTGGAGTCAGAACATTTCTACCGACTCCGAACAAAACTAACTCCGACTCAGCCGCCACCTATAGCACCAGGTGGTGCTATAGGTGGTTTCATTGCGTAGCGCATGGCTACTTTACTATACCTAGACACCACTTCTATGCCTATAGCTGCCGCCGTTCTCAAGTTAATGGCGGTGGACAGGATATGGGTGGACACACTGTATATAGGTGTCAGTTACTCCGCCATAATGCAGGTAATTCTGCATAAATAATTAACTTGCAATTACGTACGGCTGCGGGACATATGCAGCATATACCGCAGCATGGACACAGACACTCCCCATGTCCCATAGGATAACATGGGGAGTGTCTGTACTAGCTGAAACCTGCGGATTTATCTAGAAAATCCAGATAAATCCGCAGGTTTTCCCGCGGCAAAATCTGTAGGTGCAAGCTCCCGTGGGCACATGGCCTAAGTGTGCATATTTGTCTCCGAAATTTCTGCTACTAACCCATTTGTTTGAATGTTGTTAATAGATAAAATAATTTTCTTCCTTCTGGCAGTAACTGAGTATCTCCATAAGATTATGATATGCCAACAAGGAGGACACGACCCTGACACTAATTAATTTACTATTTAATTTAAAACAAAAAAAAATCTTAAACAGCCCATGGAAAAGAACATAAAAGGTAGTAAAACAAAAAGGCAACATTTACCCTAATATTGCAGTTAATAACAGAATACATACAGTAATATCTGTACTGTAATATGTAACCATCCCAACAAAAATATGACACAGAAAACGTACTCCTAATACAGGAAGAGACAAAATAAAACACAACATATAAATATAATACATAGCCAATCCTTAGATTGGTAGCTTAGTGCCACGTGTTGGCAATGCAAACTTTGAGGTCAGAATTCAACTGTAGCCAAAATGTTGAGTGCAAACGTCTTAGGCTAGTTTCACACATCTTTTGCCGGATTGCCAGATTCGGCACACTCCAGTACAGTGTATACAGAACAATGGCTGCACGACAAGCGCCAGACACATGCTGTCATGTGACCAGAGCATGTGACCCGGACGTTGCGGCGCTGCCATTGTACTGTATACACTGTATTGGAGTGCGCCGATTCTGGCAAACCAGTGAAAAGCCGGATGTGTGAAACCGGCCTTAATAGGATTTTTCCCGATGCCATCCACACTCTCTACAGAGGTTTCTGGAAGGTGGTTCTCAGCATCTGCAGAGTTTCCGTCACTGGTAAATTGCTGCCAGCCTATATTGTGGATGGTGATAATGCTTCTCTCTACGTGGATAAACTTTATGGGGATTCTCCAATCTCAGAAGGCCAATTCTTAGGACGTTTCTTCAATATCCAAAACTGTGTTATCCTCGCCAATGAAACGGAAAGGGCCTATGCTAAAGGATAGGCCACCAATAGTGTTGAGCGAGTACTGTCCTCTGCTTGCATATTCCTTACAAGTAGCGGGCGCAATGTAAGTCAATGGGAAATATCGCTAAGTAGCGAGTAACCCGAAAGCCGTACTTTTCGTGCAAGTAGCAAATAGTAGGCTTTCGGGTTACTCACTACTTGGCGAGTATTTCCCATTGACTTACACTGCGCCCGCTACTTGTAACAGATATGTGAGTAGCGGACAGGACTCACTAACAGCATAGCAAGAACAATCACTCAACACTAGCCATCAGTACTGTGACCCTGGGAAATCCCTATAAGCAAGTAATGGAAATCATATCAGTATACTGTACAAACTGTAAAAATATGTATTTTGTGCAGGTTACCTACTGCTAAATAAACAAACAAGGCTCTGATTACACTAATTTTATAACTATGTAACAGAAATCTGTCAGCAGGTTTTTGCTGTGTATGGCCCCTTTCGCACATCAGTTTTTTGCCATTAGTCACAAGCTGTCGAATTTTGAAAAAAAAAAAAACACCCAAAAAAGATGCAGCGACTGATGCCGCTGGATACGTTTTTTTGCTCATCGGCCTCACGTTTCATCCATCGCTAATCCGGATCCGTCGAAAAATGTTTGTCTGTCGACGGAGACACACAAAAAAAGTTACTTTGTCTGTTATGTCGAAAAAACGGACAGCGATTGATCAGTCGCCGGCCGTCATTTGGTAGAATGGAAGCCTATGGGCGCAGGATCCGTCAAATGACGCAATCTGGCAACGGATTCCATTTTCTTTTGTTTTTTTTTTTTTTTAACTGAGCATGCTCCAATTTATTATTTAGCCCCCGGCAGGTCGGATCCGTCGAGTAAACGGATTGTGACTGATGGGAAAAAACTGATGTGTGAAAGGGGCCTAATCTGACAGCAGTATGAGAATGGGACTAAGACCCTGATTCCAGCATGTATTACTTAGTTTATTGGGTGCAGTAGTTGTGATAAAATCAAGTTTCTCTATTGCAGATCTAGCAGTGCTCAGAATTCAGAACAGTGTATAACCCTGCTCACACCACTGATTTGTATCTCTGTCCAATATACAGTGTACACAGAAAGCTGCCAATCAGTGCTGTGGTCGGAATTGGACCAGGAGGCACGAGGCAGCTTCTCCTGTAGTGATAATCTCCTGCTGGTAAAACAGTGATTTTATTAAAACAGCTAAACACAGACCAATAAGTGACATTGCAAGAATCAGGCTCTGTGCTCCTACACCATGCTGCTCTCAGATTACATAGTAAAAACCTGCTAAGTCATTCCATTTAAAACAGAGATATGACAGCTTTGGCATGCCAATTGTTATAAGGATACCGGCAAATTCCTTAAAGGAAATCTGTCACCAGGTTTTTACCACCTAAACTGAAGGCAGCATAACGTAGGGGAAGAGATCTTGATTCCAGCGGTGTGTCACTTCCTGGTCTGCTTGCTTTACTTTTCATTAATAACCATTGTATCTGCTGCATACCTACCAGTTCTCTGAATGCTGAACTCTGTATAACCCTGACCACATCACGAGCACACTGGTCCATGCAGAAGGGGCAGACAGCTGTGATTAGGAAACCTGCTCTGAAAGCTGCTGATGCTGGTGATTTTGCAAGATTTCGAACAGCAGCTTGTCAGGAGCTGACCGTGAGGTGGAGGGAGATGAGCACGTAAAAGGTAGAGAAATCAATGGGCTGGAGAAAGCTGACTAAAATGTTAAGAGTTAACTCCTTTCCTGGAATGTATGGACAGGCTCCATGGAAACAAGCTGTACAATATGAAAGATATAAGCCTGTCATTGCAGGACATGTGTCACTTACTGGGCTGGTTAGTGCAGTTTTGAAGAAAAGAAAAAAAAACAAACAGTTTAATCAGCAGTAGATTATCATTACAGGACTACTTGGCGTGCTGCAGGTAGTCCAACATATTCATGAGCTCTGTATAACTGCTAGATCTGCAGCAGAGAAAACATGGATTTTATCAAAATGACAGCATACAGCTCAGTAAGTGAAACATCACTGGAATCAGGGTCTGTGTCTCTACATTATGCTGCTCTCAGATGGGGGAGCAGATTCCCTTTAATGATATCAGTCCGGATTCTGCTACTTTTGCAGACAAGAAGGCTACTGCATGGTATAATGTGTAATATTAGATCATATGAGCTGCACTTGTGAAATATTAATATGGGCAATAACCAAACACTAACATATTATTCTTATAAAAAAAAATGTAAATGTTTGGGTTTTGGTGAAATTTTAAGTAATATTTTTTAAAAATATATATATATTAGTCTTGGTATAATAAAAGTATCTGCACACAATCACTTGTTATGTGAAAATAATCATCCTTTGAATGAGTGAAACATATTTTCCTTTTGTTTGGGCGATCACGGCCGCTATAAAATTACCTGCGATATCAATCTCAGTAATAGGTATATAAAAAGATTGCAATGTTTGTACAACATTTAAAAAAAAAAAAAAAAAAAAAGGGTTAAGTTAATGTCCCCAAAGAGATAGAAAATGGAAAGTACCAAAGTTCTACCAAGTATGGCGATTCGGTTAGTTTACAGAGAACGTGTACTTTTCCCCGAGAAGCCCCTGAGCCCACCCAACCTTTAATGTTCATATTTCCAAAGCGAGAACTTCAGAGGACGTCTAGCACTCTGCCAATGCCATCTGAATGGCAGGTGGTGGAAGAGCCGACAGCAGCAAGATGGAAGACCACCAGGCCACACATCACATGGACACGGCTAGTGTTTATTGAGGGCAGCACGTATGGCCTTGTCCATGGTGGCTCGGAATTTCTCGTAGCTGTGGTTCGCGGGAAGCTGCATGGAGTGGGTGCTTTTGTTTGCAGTGGGAAGTACATTTACATAATGGAACAAGAGGGTTGGCAGAGGGTCAAAGCTGGTCAGGGGAAAGGAGCCCATGCCCGTCGCAAAAGTCAAAATGTCTTCCAAAGAAACCGCAGTAGCACCATCTGCAGAAAAAAAAAAGCAAAAAATTAGGAAGAACACAGAAATAGAGTACAAGCTATACTGTGTGCAGAATTATTAGGCAAATGAGTATGTTGATCGCATGATACTTTTATACATGTTGTCCTACTCCAAGCTGTATAGGTTGAGAGCCAACTACCAATTAAGTAAATCAGGTGATGTGCATCTCTGTAATGAGGAGGGGTGCAGTGTAATGACATCAACACCCTATATAAGGTGTGCTGAACTATTAGGCAATTTCCTTTCCTTTGGTTAAATGGGTCAGAAGAGAGATCTGACGGGCTCTGAAAAGTCCAAAATTGTGAGATGTGTTGCAGAGGGATGCAGCAGTCTTGAAATTTCCAAACTTTTGAAGCGTGATCACCGAACAATCAAGCGTTTCATGGCAAATAGCCAACAGGGTCGCAAGAAGCGTGTTGGGCAAAAAAGGCGCAAAATAACTGCCCATGAATTGAGGAAAATCAAGCGTGAAGCTGCCAAGATGCCATTTGCCACCAGTTTGGCCATATTTCAGAGCTGCAACGTTACTGGAGTATCAAAAAGCACAAGGTGTGCCATACTCAGGGACATGGCCAAGGTAAGGAAGGCTGAAAAACGAACAACTCTGAACAAGAAATATAAGATCAAATGTCAAGACTGGGCCAAGAAATATCTTAAGACTGATTTTTCAAAGGTTTTATGGACTGATGAAATGAGAGTGACTCTTGATGGGCCAGATGGATGGGCCAGATGGATGGGCCAGAGGCTGGATCAGTAAAGGGCAGAGAGCTCCACTACGACTCAGATGCCAGAAAGGTGGAGGTGGGGTACTGCTATGGGCTGGTATCATCAAAGATGAACTTGTGGGACCTTTTCAGGTTGAGGATGAGTGAAGCTCAACTCCCAGAACTACAGCCATTTTCTGGAAGACAACTTCTTCAAGCAGTGGTACAGTAAGAAGTCGGTATCGTTCAAGAAAAACATGATTTTCATGTAGGACAATGCTCCATCACATGCATCCAACTACTCCACAGCGTGGCTGGCCAGTAAAGGTCAAAAAGATGAAAAAATAATGACATGGCCCCCTTGTTCACCTGATCTGAACCCCATAGGGAACCTGTGGTCCCTCACAAAATCTGAGATCTACAGGGAGGGAAAACAGTACACCTCTCGGAGCAGTGTCTGGAGGCTGTGGTGGCTGCTGCACGCAATGTTGATTGTAAACAGATCAGGCAACTGACAGAATCTAAATTTTGTGCAGTTATATTGGTTTACCTGGAGAAAATAAACAAGTGAAATATGTTTGGTTTTTATTAAGTTGCCTAATAATTCTGCACAGTAATAGTTACCTGCACAAACAGATATCCTCCTAAGATAGCCAAATCTAAAAAACCACTTCAACTTCCAATATTAAGCTTTGATATTTATGAGTCTTTTGGGTTGATTGAGAAGAAAGTTGTTGATCAATAATAAAAAAAAATCCTCTAAAATACAACTTGCCTAATAATTCTGCACACTGTGTAGATTCATAAATTTGGAAAGCTGAGGACAAAAGAGCACAAATAAGATCTTTACCAGATATTAAAATGCAGTGTGCACGATATTACACACACCTATCAGGGTCGAGAAAGTCACAACCCCAACAAAGGTTTGTAAAATAATGGCGGCTGCTGCAGCCCCACGTAGGTTAATGTTTGGTGCTGGAGAAAAGAAACGGGTTTAACGCCACGCTACTGCAAAAAGAAGGGAATTTTGTTTACTTACCGTAAATTCCTTTTCTTCTAGCTCCAATTGGGAGACCCAGACAATTGGGTGTATAGCTTCTGCCTCCGGAGGCCACACAAAGTATTACACTAAAAGTGTAAAGCCCCTCCCCTTCTGCCTATACACCCCCCGTGCTCTCACGGGCTCCTCAGTTTTGGTGCAAAAGCAAGAAGGAGGAAAAAATTATAAACTGGTTTAAAGTAAATTCAATCCGAAGGAATATCGGAGAACTGAAACCATTCAACATGAACAACATGTGTACACACAAAAAAACAGGGGCGGGTGCTGGGTCTCCCAATTGGAGCTAGAAGAAAAGGAATTTACGGTAAGTAAACAAAATTCCCTTCTTCTTTGTCGCTCCATTGGGAGACCCAGACAATTGGGACGTCCAAAAGCAGTCCCTGGGTGGGTAAATAATACCTCATAATAGAGCCGTAACGGCTCCGTCCTACAGGTGGGAAACCGCCGCCTGAAGGACTCGCCTACCTAGGCTGGCATCTGCCGAAGCATAGGTATGGGGAGATAAGGTATGCACACCAGTGACTATGGAAGGGGAATACATGGAATAGCAGAAACTGCTGTGTGAATACTGACATGAAAAATTCAATAGCTATTTGTAAGAATGAAATGTGAAAAATGGAACCTGCATTACTGCCATGAATATATGAATAAAGAGAAATTTAGCTACTGAATTGATCAATGCAGAAGAGCCCCAACACTACGCCAAAGTATTTCTCTACGTTGGGGTCCCTAGCTTGTGTGTGTCCTCTCATGCAGTTAAAAAACTTACCGTGTATGGGACGCTGAGACCCAGGCTATATATACGATGTGGATTGGCAATAGGTGTGTATGGGGAGGGTTCACAAACGAAAAACTACTAACATTAAGGAATAACGTTTGGAACTCCATTCTATGTCTGAACTGGGTGCAAAAAACCTAAAAAACATCACTATGGGGAGATAAGGTATGCACACCAGTGACTATGGAAGGGGAATACATGTAATAGCAGAAACTGCTGTGTGAATACTGACATGAAAAATTCAATAGCTATTTGTAAGAATGAAATGTGAAAAATGGAACCTGCATTACTGCCATGAATTTTCGTTTGTGAACCCTCCCCATACACACCTATTGCCAATCCACATCGTATATATAGCCTGGGTCTCAGCGTCCCATACACGGTAAGTTTTTTAACTGCATGAGAGGACACACACAAGCTAGGGACCCCAACGTAGAGAAATACTTTGGCGTAGTGTTGGGGCTCTTCTGCATTGATCAATTCAGTAGCTAAATTTCTCTTTATTCATATATTCATGGCAGTAATGCAGGTTCCATTTTTCACATTTCATTCTTACAAATAGCTATTGAATTTTTCATGTCAGTATTCACACAGCAGTTTCTGCTATTCCATGTATTCCCCTTCCATAGTCACTGGTGTGCATACCTTATCTCCCCATAGTGATGTTTTTTAGGTTTTTTGCACCCAGTTCAGACATAGAATGGAGTTCCAAACGTTATTCCTTAATGAAGCATAGGTATGCACCTGATAGTTTTTCGTGAAAGTGTGCAGGCTCGACCAGGTAGCCGCCTGACACACCTGCTGAGCCGTAGCCTGGTGCCGCAAGGCCCAGGACGCTCCCACGGCCCTGGTAGAATGGGCCTTCAGCCCTGAGGGAACCGGAAGCCCCGAGGAACGATAAGCTTCGAGAATTGGTTCCTTGATCCACCGAGCCAGGGTTGATTTGGAAGCTTGTGTCCCTTTACGCTGGCCAGCGACAAGGACAAAGAGTGCATCCGAGCGGCGCAGGGGCGCCGTACGAGAAATGTAGAATCTGAGTGCTCTCACCAGATCTAACAAGTGCAAATACTTTTCACATTGGTGAACTGGATGAGGACAAAAAGAGGGTAAGGAGATATCCTGATTGAGATGAAAGGGGGATACCACCTTAGGGAGAAATTCCGGAACCGGACGCAGAACCACCTTGTCCTGGTGAAACACCAGGAAAGGGGCTTTGCATGACAACGCTGCTAGCTCCGACACTCTCCGTAGTGAAGTGACTGCTACTAGGAAAACCACTTTCTGCGAAAGGCGTGAGAGAGAGATATCCCTCATTGGCTCGAACGGTGGTTTCTGAAGAACCATCAGCACCCTGTTCAGATCCCAGGGTTCTAACGGACGCTTGTAAGGAGGGACGATGTGACAAACCCCCTGCAGGAACGTGCGTACCTGTGGAAGTCTGGCTAGGCGCTTCTGAAAAAACACAGAGAGCGCAGAGACTTGTCCCTTAAGGGAGCCGAGCGACAAACCCTTTTCCAGTCCGGATTGAAGGAAGGACAGAAAAGTGGGCAAGGCAAATGGCCAGGGGGAAAAACCCTGAGCAGAGCACCATGACCGGAATATTTTCCACGTCCTGTGGTAGATCTTGGCGGACGTTGGTTTCCTAGCCTGTCTCATAGTGGCAATGACCTCTTGAGATAATCTTGAAGACGCTAAGACCCAGGACTCAATGGCCACACAGTCAGGTTGAGGGCCGCAGAATTCAGATGGAAAAACGGCACTTGAGACAGCAAGTCTGGTCGGTCTGGTAGTGCCCACGGTTGGCCCACCGTGAGATGCCACAGATCCGGGTACCACGACCTCCTCGGCCAGTCTGGAGCGACGAGGATGGCGCGGCGGCAGTCGGCCCTGATCTTGCGTAACACTCTGGGCAACAGTGCCAGAGGAGGAAACACATAAGGGAGTTGAAACTGCGACCAATCCTGAACTAAGGCGTCTGCCGCCAGAGCTCTGTGATCGTGAGATCGTGCCATGAATGCCGTGACCTTGTTGTTGTGCCGGGACGCCATTAGGTCGACGTCCGGCATCCCCCAGCGGCAACAGATCTCCTGAAACACGTCCGGGTGAAGGGACCATTCCCCTGCGTCCATGCCCTGGCGACTGAGAAAGTCTGCTTCCCAGTTTTCTACGCCCGGGATGTGAACTGCGGAGATGGTGGAGGCCGTGGCTTCCACCCACCTCAAAATCCGCCGGACTTCCTGGAAGGCTTGCCGACTGCGTGTTCCGCCTTGGTGGTTGATGTAAGCCACCGCTGTGGAATTGTCTGACTGAATTCGGATCTGCTTGCCTTCCAGCCACTGCTGGAACGCTTTTAGGGCAAGATACACTGCCCTGATCTCCAGAACATTGATCTGAAGGGAGGACTCTTGCTGAGTCCATGTACCCTGAGCCCTGTGGTGGAGAAAGACTGCTCCCCACCCTGACAGACTCGCGTCCGTCGTGACCACCGCCCAGGATGGGGGTAGGAAGGATTTCCCCTTCGATAATGAAGTGGGAAGAAGCCACCACCGAAGGGAAGCTTTGGTTGCCTGAGAGAGGGAGACGTTCCTGTCGAGGGACGTCGACTTCCTGTCCCATTTGCGTAGGATGTCCCATTGAAGAGGACGCAGGTGAAACTGCGCGAAAGGGACTGCCTCCATTGCTGCCACCATCTTCCCCAGGAAGTGCATGAGGCGCCTCAAGGGGTGTGACTGACCTTGAAGGAGAGATTGTAACCCTGTCTGCAGTGACCGCTGTTTGTTCAGCGGGAGCATCACCATCGCTGAGAGGGTATGAAACTCCATGCCAAGATATGTCAGCGATTGGGCCGGTGTCAGATTTGACTTTGGAAAATTGATGATCCACCCGAAACTCTGGAGAGTCTCCAGAGTAGCGTTGAGACTGTGTTGGCATGCCTCTTGAGAGGGTGCCTTGACCAGCAGATCGTCTAAGTAAGGGATCACCGAGTGACCCTGAGAGTGGAGGACCGCAACTACTGTAGCCATGACTTTGGTGAAAACCCGTGGGGCTGTCGCCAGGCCGAACGGCAGTGCCGCGAACTGAAGGTGTTCGTCTCCTATGGCGAAGCGCAGGAAGCGCTGATGCTCTGGAGCAATCGGTACGTGGAGATAAGCATCTTTGATATTGATCGATGCAAGGAAATCTCCTTGGGACATTGAGGCGATGACGGAGCGGAGGGATTCCATCCGGAACCGCCTGGTCTTTACGTGTTTGTTGAGCAGTTTTAGGTCCAAGACAGGACGGAAAGACCCGTCCTTCTTTGGAACCACAAACAGGTTGGAGTAAAAACCGTGACCCTGTTGCTGAAGAGGAACCGGGACCACCACTCCTTCTGCCTTCAGAGTGCCCACCGCCTGCAGAAGAGCATCGGCTCGCTTGGGAGGCGGAGATGTTCTGAAGAATCGAGTCGGAGGACGAGAGCTGAACTCTATCCTGTAACCGTGAGACAGAATGTCTCTCACCCAACGGTCTTTTACCTGTGGCAGCCAGGTGTCGCAAAAGCGGGAGAGCCTGCCACCGACCGAGGATGCGGTGTGAGGAGGTCGTAAGTCATGAGGAAGCCGCCTTGGTAGCGGCACCTCCGGCGGTCTTTTTAGGGCGTGACTTAGACCGCCATGAATCGGAGTTCCTCTGATCCTTCTGAGGCCTTTTGGACGAGGAGAATTGGGACCTGCCCGCACCCCGAAAGGACCGAAACCTCGACTGTCCCCTCCTCTATTGGGGTATGTTTGGTCTGGCCTGGGGTAAGGATGTTTCCTTTCCCTTGGATTGTTTGATGATTTCATCCAATCTCTCACCAAACAAACGGTCGCCAGAAAATGGCAAACTGGTTAAGCACTTTTTGGAAGCCGAATCTGCCTTCCATTTCCGTAGCCACAAGGCCCTGCGTATTGCCACCGAATTGGCGGATGCTACCGCCGTACGGCTCGCAGAGTCCAGGACAGCATTAATAGCGTAGGACGCAAATGCCGACGTTTGAGAGGTTATGGACGCCACTTGCGGCGCAGACGTACGTGTGAGTGCGTCAATTTGCGCTTGACCCGCTGAGATAGCTTGGAGTGTCAGTGGCATCCTTGAGTTAAGCCCCATCTTCAACTGCAACTATGGATCTAGCCGCCAGTCTGGAGATTGGAGGATCCACCTTGGGACACCGAGTCCAGCCCTTGACCACGTCAGGGGGGAAGGGATAACGTGTATCCTTAAGGCGCTTGGAAAAACGCTTATCTGGACAAGCTCGGTGTTTCTGGACTGCCTCTCTGAAGTCAGAGTGGTCCAGAAACATACTCGTTGTACGCTTGGGAAACCTGAAACGGAATTTCTCCTGCTGAGAAGCTGACTCCTCTACTGGAGGAGCTGAGGGAGAAATATCTAACATTTGATTGATGGACGCGATTTGATGGACGCGATAAGATCATTCACTATGGCGTCCCCATCAGGCGTATCAAGGTTGAGAGCGGCCTCAGGATCAGAATCCTGATCAGCTACCTCCGCTTCATCATACAGAGAGTCCTCCCGCTGAGACCCTGAACAATGTGATGATGTCGAGGGAATTTCCCAGCGAGCTCGCTTAAGCGGTCTGGGGCTGCGGTCCGTGTCAGAGACCTCACCCTGGGATCTATGAGATACCCCGGGAGGACATTGTTGTTCCAACTGAGGGGGACCAGGGAGCAATGACTCCACAGTGCCCATGGTCTGAGATACCGTGTTAGCAGGTGGTTCCCCCTGGGCCACCCTTAGCAGAGGCTCCGGCTGAGCAAGTGCCACAGGGGCCGAGCATTGCACACAATGAGGGTCAGTGGAACCTGCCGGTAGTATAGCCGTACATGTGGCGCAGGCAGCATAGTAAGCCTGTGATTTGGCACCCTTGCTTTTTGCGGACGACATGCTGTTGTCTCCTCTGAGCAATCCAGGAGGGTATATAGCCAAAAATCAACCGTGCACCATACAGTGTAAAGTATAGCCTATAATCATATAATCTATAAGTACACTTCTGCACTAGTGGGGCCAGCACCTCAGGTGCTGCTTACCGCCCGCTTAAAGCGGTTGTGTGTCACCAGAATCCCAGCCTGGGTCTCCCAGAGCTTGTCTCCCCTCTCCAGCGTCAGAAGAGCTGACAGGAATGGCTGCCGGCGTCCTGAGGAGAGGAGGGGGCCGTGGGCGTGCCCTAGAAAGTGCGGGAATCTGGTGCCCCACTGTGCACAGTGAGGGGGGTGGAGTATGCAAAGCATGTTCCAGCCCTCAGTGCTGACGTCCTGTACAGCGTCCCGCCCTTCCCCTGACTGGCAGGCCTGGGGGCGGGAAAAGAGTGAGACTAGGCCGCAAAAGCCGGGGACTAAAGTTATAAGCGCGGCCGGCGTATAAGCGCGGTCGGCGCGGTAGTCCCCGGCGTACTAACATTCCCAGCCGCGCTGCAATGTGAAATGGCAGCGCGCGGTCAGCGCGGTAGTCCCCAGTAAACTAACACACCCAGCCACGCTGCAGTGTGTGATGGCACAAGCGCGGTCAGCGCTGCGGTCCCCGGTGCACTAACACACCCAGCAATGCTGGAGTGTTTTTGTGCGCGGTCCCCACGGGGACACAGAGTACCTCAAAGTAGCAGGGCCTTGTCCCTGACGATACTCGGCTCCTTGTCCAGCAGAGTCCCCAGGAGCTGTGGATGGAGCACGGTCTCAGTGCCTGGAGACCGATAGGATCCCACTTCACCCAGAGCCCTAAAGGGGATGGGGAAGGAAAACAGCATGTGGGCTCCAGCCTCCGTACCCGCAATGGATACCTCAACCTTAACAACACCGCCGACAAGAGTGGGGTGAGAAGGGAGCATGCTGGGGGCCCTGTTATGGGCCCTCTTTTCTTCCATCCGACATAGTCAGCAGATGCTGCTGACTAAGCTGTGGAGCTATGCGTGGATGTCAGCCTCCTTCGCACAAAGCATGAAAACTGAGGAGCCCGTGAGAGCACGGGGGGTGTATAGGCAGAAGGGGAGGGGCTTTACACTTTTAGTGTAATACTTTGTGTGGCCTCCGGAGGCAGAAGCTATACACCCAATTGTCTGGGTCTCCCAATGGAGCGACAAAGAAAAGAGAATTTTGTTTACTTACCGTAAATTCTTTTTCTTATAGTTCCGTATTGGGAGACCCAGACATTGGGTGTATAGCTTCTGCCTCCGGAGGACACACAAAGTACTACACACAAAAGTGTAGCTCCTCCCTCTGAGCATATACACCCCCTGGTTAACCAGATCTAGCCAGTTTAGTGCAAAAGCTGAAGGAGGATAGCCACCCACAAGTAAAGACAGAGCAAGAACCGGAACAACCGGAACCTCTGTCTACAACAACAGCCGGTGATAACACGCGGAACGAGAACTGCCAACAGGCAACAGGGAGGGTGCTGGGTCTCCCAATACGGAACTATAAGAAAAAAAGAGAATTTTGTTTACTTACCGTAAATTCTTTTTCTTATAGTTCCGACATGGGAGACCCAGACCATGGGTGTATAGCTTCTGCCTCCGGAGGAGACACAAAGTACTACACTAAAAGTGTAGCTCCTCCCTCCGAGCATATACACTCCCCGGATGACAAATCCAACCAGTTTAGTGCAAAAGCTGAAGGAGGACATCCACCCATAAGTAGAGATCGAGTAAAACCCGGAATAACCGGAACCTCTGTCTACAACAACAGCCGGTGAAAACACACGGAACAAGAAAGCTGCCAACAGGCAACAGGGAGGGTGCTGGGTCTCCCATGTCGGAACTATAAGAAAAAGAATTTACGGTAAGTAAACAAAATTCTCTTTTTCTTCATCATTCCTTATGGGAGACCCAGACCATGGGACGTCTCAAAGCAGTCCATGGGTGGGAAATAAACAGAAACTGAGAAGTAGGCAAAACCTAACTTCACAAATGGGCGACAGCCGTCCGAAGGATGCGTCTGCCCAAGCTCGCATCTGCCGAAGCATGAGCATGCACCTGGTAGTGCTTCGAAAGGTTGTGCAGACTAGACCAAGTGGCAGCCTGACAGACCTGCTGAGCCGTAGCCCAAGAGGCACCGACAGCTCTGGTCGAGTGCGCCTTAATCCCCGGCGGGGGAGGCACCTGAGAACATTGGTAGGCATCGGATATGGCCGACCTAATCCAACGAGCTAGGGTCGGTTTAGAAGCCGAGAGACCCTTGCGCTGACCTGTGGTCAGCACAAAAAAAGGGGTGCACCGCCTAAGAACAGCGGTGCGTGACACATAGATCCGGAGCGTCCGCACCAAATCTAAAGCATGCAACGCTTTCTCAAAGCGATGCACAGGGGCCGAACAAAGGGAAGACAATGAAATGTCCTGGTTAAGGTAGAAAGGAGACACCACCTTAGGGAGAAGGCCCGGAGTCGGACGGAGAACCACCTTGTCTTGGTGAAAGACCAAAAAGGGTGACTCCGAAGAGAGCACAGTCAAATCAGAGACTCTCCTGAGAGAAATTATGGCCACCAGAAAGACCACTTTCTGTGAAAGACGAAACAACGAAACCTCCCTAAGAGGCTCAAAGGGGGGTTTCTGTAAGGCCGTGAGGACCAGATTAAGGTCTCAGGGATCCAGAGGCCGCCGGTAAGGCGGAATGATGTGAGATGCGCCCAGTATAAAAAGGTGCGCATCTAGGGCCAGCCGGGCGAAACGCCGCTGGAACAAGGCTGACAGAGCCGAGACCTGTCCCTTGAGGGAAATGAGGGACAGTCCTAGCTGCAGACCGGACTGTAGAAAAGACAGGATGGTCGGCAAGGAAAACGGCCAAGGAGCATGGCCGGAAGAACGACACCAGGACAGGAAAATTCTCCAAGTCCTGTGGTAAATCCTGGCCGAGGAAGACTTCCGAGCCTGAGTCATAGTGAAGATGCAGGGGGAATGCACCCCTGATACAGGCGGATTGAGGTCCAGTACAAATATAATGGACGCAATCAAATCATTAGCATCTGCGTCACCTTCGGACAGATCCGTCCGAGCCCCTAGTAAAGGCATCCTCCTCGTCCTGCGAGTCGGCTCGTGAATCAGAGCTGCGGGACGAGGAAGGAAAGGGGACCCTGCGACTCCATTTTAGGAGGACGGGGACTGAGACCAGATGAAGAATCCTCTGTGAGCTTTGCTGAGCGAGCCGTAGCAGCAGAAGCGCCCTGAGAAGGGGGCTGATGCATGCTCAGCAGTGTCCGGGACAGCTGTCCCCTGGAGAAAGGGATTCTGCCCAAACCGGGGGATCAGACACCGGAGCCGGAGCAGCTGGAGGGACCACTGATGAGCTTCTAGGCTGAGGGACCACTATGTTAGAGCAAGCATCACAATGTGGTTATGTGCTCGGTACAGACAGATCTACATGCAGTGCATAATAAGAACAGCCTTGCAGCCTTGCTCTGATGTGAGACATGCTGCAGAAGTGGGGGCTCCTGTCCAGAATGACCCCCAGCAGAGTATGTAAACAGAGTATATAAGCAATTGCACAACCGGAGGTTGTGGCTTGCCAGACCGTTTAACATAGGGACATCTCTGTGCCCTCCAGATCCCCCAGCCCAAGGCCCCCATTTGTCACAATGTGTTATGCAGACATTGAGAACGCCGAGAAAATGGCGCCGGAGCGAGGAGAGGGGGCGGGGCCTACTCTGAGAGCTGGATCCGGAGGACAAATGAGGTATACAGGGGAGGGAATCTTTCCTCAGTGAGGAGTGTCCTCCCCTGTGCTGAACAGCCGCTGGGCGGAGCCACACTGTCCCTCTGCATGACTGACATGCAGGGGGAGTGAAACCGAAAGTAGGCCTCAGGCGAAGCCGGGGCCTAGATTTAAACATGTGGCCAGCATGCAGGCACCATCGGCGCGGTTCTCCAGTGAAAACTGGAGAACCGGCCGGAAATGTTAACACAGTCATAAAACACACTCTCCCCAAAATATAAAGTACAAGGGACCCCTGGAAAGACCACTGTCTGTGGTAATAACGTCTCAGTACTTAGCTTGTGAGACGCAGGTGCCAGGTCCCTGGGAGGTGAGCGCTCCGTCCGACAGGATCCTGAATAGGGCTGCGGATGGAGACCGGTCTCCTGCAAAGCAGTGAGAACCGTGATGGCTCCCACTTCAAGCCAGAGCCTCAGGGGATGGTGAAGGAGCGCAGCATGTGAAGGCTCCAGCCTTGTAAAATCAACCTTAACAGCACCGCCGACACAGTGGGGTGAGAAGGGACATGCCGGGAGTCCAGATTGGACCCGCTTTTCTTCCAAATCTTTGAAATCAAAAATCAAACATCAGAGGATGCATGTGTGTGTGTGACCTCCTGAACACAAAGCATTGAACTGGTTGGATTGGTCATCCGGGGAGTGTATATGCTCGGAGGGAGGAGCTACACTTTTAGTGTAGTACTTTGTGTGTCCTCCGGAGGCAGAAGCTATACACCCATGGTCTGGGTCTCCCATAAGGAACGATGAAGAAAGAATTTACGGTAAGTAAACAAAATTCTCTTTTTCTTTATCGTTCCTATGGGAGACCCAGACACTGGGACGTCTCAAAGCAGTCCATGGGTGGGAATAAACAGAAACTGAGAAGTAGGCGGAGCCTAACTTCACAAATGGGCGACAGCCGCCTGAAGGATGCGTCTGCCCAAGCTCGCATCTGCCGAAGCATGAGCATGCACTTGGTAGTGCTTTGAAAAGGTATGCAGGCTAGTCCAAGTGGCAGCCTGACAGACTTGTTGAGCCGTAGCCTGGTGCCTGAAAGCTCAAGAGGCACCGACAGCTCTGGTCGAGTGTGCCTTGATCCCCAGCGGGGGAGGCACCTGAGTACACAGGTAGGCATCGGAAATGGCCGACCTAATCCAGCGAGCTAAGGTCGGCTTAGAAGCCGAGAGGCCCTTACGCCGACCTGTGGTTAGCACAAAAAGAGAAGTGCACCGCCTAAGAACAGCAGTGCGAGACACATAGGTCCGGAGCGCCCGCACCAGATCCAGAGTATGCAACGATTTTTCAAAGCGATGAACAAGAGCCGGACAAAAGGAAGGCAGGGAAATGTCCTGGTTAAGGTGGAAAGGAGAAACCACCTTAGGGAGAAAATCCGGAGTCGGACGGAGAACCACCTTGTCTTGATGAAACACCAAAAAAGGTGACTCCGAAGAGAGCGCAGCCAAATCAGAGACTCTCCTGAGAGAAATTATGGCCACCAGAAAGACCACTTTCTGTGAAAGACGAGACAAAGAAACCTCCCTAAGAGGCTCAAAGGGGGGTTTCTGCAAGGCCGTGAGGACCAGATTGAGGTCCCAGGGATCCAAGGGCCGCCGGTAAGGCGGAATGATGTGAGACGCACCTTGCATGAAGGTGCGCACCTGAGCCAGCCGGGCGATACGCCGCTGGAACAGCACTGACAGAGCCGAGACTTGTCCCTTGAGGGAATTGAGGGATAGTCCTAGCTGCAGACCGGACTGTAGAAAGGACAGAAGGGTCGGCAAGGAAAAAGGCCAAGGAGCATGGTCGGAAGAGCGACACCAGGACAGGAAAATTCTCCAAGTCCTGTGATAGATTTTTGCCGAGGAAGACTTCCGAGTCATAGTGGAGATGACTTCAGAAGGAATGCCTGAAGCCGTAAGGATCCAGGGCTCAAGAGCCACGCCGTCAATCTGAGAGCCGCAGAATTCTGGCGGAAAACGGACCCTGTGAGGGTCTGGGCGGTCCAGGAGATGCCACGGCACCTCTACGGACAGACGGAGCAGGTCTGGGAACCAAGCTCGCCTGGGCCAGTCTGGAGCAATGATTATGACCCGACGGCCATCCATTCTGATCTTGCGCAGGACTCTGGGAAAGAGAGCTAGAGGGGAAAACACGTAGGCCAGACGGAACTGGGACCAATCTTGAACCAGCGCGTCCGCTGCCAAGGCCTGAGGATCGTGGGAGCGAGCCACGTAAACCGGGACCTTGTTGTTGTGCCGGGATGCCATCAGATCCACTTCCGGAGTGCCCCACTTGCGGCAGATTGACCGGAACACTGCCGGATGCAGGGCCCACTCGCCGCTGTCTGCCTCCCAGTTTTCTAAGCCTGGGATGTGGACTGCGGATATGGTGGACCTGGAGTCCTCCGTCCACTGAAGGATACGTTGAACTTCCGACATTGCTAGGTGGCTGCGAGTCCCGCCTTGGTGATTGAGGTAGGCAACTGCTGTCGCGTTGTCTGACTGGACACGAATGTGCCTGCCCGCCAACAGGTGGTGAAAAACTACGAGATCTAGGAGTACAGCCCTGATTTCCAGCACCTTGATCGAGAGGGCTGATTCGGACGGAGTCCAAGTGCCCTGTGCTCGGTGGTGGAGAAACACTGCTCCCCAGCCGGATAGACTGGCATCCGTGGTGAGAATCACCCAGGACGGGGCCAGAAAGGAGCGTCCCTGGGACAGAGAGAGGGGCCGAAGCCACCACTGAAGAGAGCTCCTGGTCTGTGGCGACAGAGCCACCAGCCTGTGCAAGGAAGAGGTCCGCTTGTCCCAACAGCGGAGAATGTCCAGCTGCAGGGAACGCAGATGGAACTGGCAAAGGGAACCGCTTCCATTGACGTCACCATCTGACCCAGCACCTGCATGAGGTGCCTGATGGAATGACGGCGGAGCCTCAGCAGAGAGCAAACCGCCAGATGAAGGGGCTGTTTGACTAAGGGCAGCTTCACAAGTGCCGGCAGAGTCTCGAACTGCATCCCTAGGTACGTGAGCCTCTGGGTCGGAGTCAGAGTGGATTTGGGCAGATTGACAAGCCACCCAAATTGGGTTAGAGTGGCGAGAGTGAGCGAGACACTCCGCTGACAGTCTGCGCTGGATGAAGCCTTGACTAGAAGGTCGTCCAGGTAAGGAATCACTGCCACCCCCTGGAGGTGCAGAACCGCAACCACTGCTGCCATGACCTTGGTGAATACTTGAGGGGCCGTGGCTAAACCGAAGGGGAGAGCCACGAATTGGAATTGTTCCTCTCAGATTGCAAAACGTAGCCAACGCTGGTGTGAAACTGCAATTGGCACATGCAGATAGGCATCTCTGATGTCGATGGATGCCAGGAAATCTCCTTGGGTCATTGAGGCAATGACTGATCGCAGAGACTCCATGCGAAAATGCCGAACCTGAACATGCTTGTTGAGAAGCTTGAGATCCAGGATGGGCCGGAAGGAACCGTCCTTTTTGGGGACTAGGAAGAGATTTGAGTAGAAACCTCTGAACCGTTCCCGGGTGGGAACCGGTACAATTACTCCGTTGGCCTGCAAGGATGCCACGGCCTGAGAGAAGGCGGCGGCCTTGGAGCAGGGGGGAGTTGACAGAAAAAATCTGTTTGGCGGGCTGGAAGAGAAGTCTATCCTGTAGCCGTGGGAGATGATATCCCGCACCCACTGATCGGAGACGTGTTGAAACCACACGTCGCCAAAGTGGGAGAGCCTGCCACCGACTAAGGACGTTGCTGGCGCGGCCAGGTAGTCAAGAGGAGGCTGCCTTAGTGGCAGCAGCTCCTGCGGACTTTTGTGGACGCGGCTTTGTGCGCCAGTTGGGTTTTTAGTCCTTGGCTGAGTTAGTGGATGAGGCCGACGGCTTAGAGGATGACCAGTTGGAGGAACGAAAGGAACGAAACCTCGAATGGTTCCTACCCTGGGCAGGCTTCCTGGTTTTAGTTTGTGGCATGGAAGTACTCTTCCCGCCAGTAGCTTCCTTAATAATTTCATCCAGTTGTTCACCGAATAGCCTGGATCCAGCAAAAGGAAGCCCAGCCAGGTACTTCTTTGAAGAAGCATCTGCCTTCCACTTTCGAAGCCACAAGATCCTGCGGATAGCGAGGGTATTACCTGAAGCCACCGCAGTGCGGTAAGAAGCCTCCAGCATGGCAGACATGGCATAGGATGAAAAGACTGAAGCCTGGAAGTTAAGGCAACCATTTCGGGCATAGATTCCCTGGTGAGGGAATGCATCTCCTCTAGAGAAGCAGAGATGGCCTTGAGAGCCCACACTGCTGCAAAAGATGGGGAGAACGAGGCCCCTGCCGCCTCATATACAGATTTGGCCAGAAGGTCAACCTGGCGGTCAGTGGAATCCTTAAGAGAGGTGCCATCAGCCACTGATACAACAGTCCGGGCTGAGAGTCTAGACACCGGAGGGTCTACCTTTGGTGAATGAGCCCACTCCTTGACCACCTCAGGTGGAAAGGGAAAACGGTCATCAGAACCACGCTTAGGCAAGCGTTTGTCAGGGCAGGCCCTGGGCTTGGTCACAGCAGCCTGAAAACTGGAGTGGTTAAAGAACACACTCTTTGTCCTCTTAGGCAAGGTAAACTGGTGCTTTTCTGCCAGAGAGTGTTGCTCCTCTGATACTGGCGGATTGAGGTCCAGTACAGAATTAATGGACGCAATCAAATCACCAACATCTGCGTCACATTCGGACAGATCAATGGGGCACATGGAGGTAGCGTCCGAGACCCCAGTAAAGGCATCCGCCTCGTCCTGCGAGTCAGCTTGTGAATCAGAGCCGCGGGACGAGGAAGGAGAGGGGACCCTGCGTCTCCTTTTAGGAGGACGGGGTCTGGGACCAGATGAGGAATCCTCTGTGAGCTCTGCCGAGCGAGTCCTAGCAGCAGGGGCACCCTGTGAAGGGGGCTGATGCATGCTCAGCAGAGTCCGGGACAGCTGTCCCATGGAGTCGGCAAAAGACTGGGAGATTGACTTAGAGAAGGATTCTACCCAAGCCGGGGGTTCAGCCACCGGAGCCGGAGCAGCCGGAGGGACCACTGGGGGTGAGACTCCAGGCTGAGGCACCACCATGTTAGAGCAGGCATCACAATGTGGATAGGTGCTCGGTTCAGGCAGTACGAGCTTACATGCAGTGCATATTGAGTACAGCCTTGCTCCTTGTGTGAGACATGCTGCTGAAGTGGGGGTTCTGAGCCAGAATGACCCCTAGAGAGTATATATGAAGGTCCACAACCGGAGGTTGTGGCTTACCAGACCGTTTGTGTGCCCTCCAGATCCACAGCCCGGACCCCCAAGCAGCTTAGCGGGGATGCTGCAGCCAGCGCTGATCCAGAGAAAAACGCTGAGAAAATGGCGCCGGAGCAAGGAGAGGGGGCGTGGCCTGCTCTGAGAGCGGGATCTGGAGGGCCAAGGAGATTTACAGGGGAGGGGACATGTACTCAGAGAGGAGTGTCCCTCCCCTGTACCGAACGGCCGCTGGGCGGAGCCGCACTGTCCCTCTGCATGATTGACATGCGAGGGCAGTGAAAACGAAAGTAGGCCTCCGGTGAAGCCGGGGCCTAAATTTAAGCGATGCGGCCGGCGCGCAGGCACCATCGGCGCGGTTCTCAGGCGACAGCCAGAGAACCGGCCGGAAATGTCACAAAAGTTACACAGCACACTCTCCCACCATAATAAAGTACCGGGACACCCACAATATAAACGTCTCAGGTACTTAGCTTGCTGAGACGCAGGGCCATTTCCCTGGTGGATGAGTGCTCCGTCCAGCAGGATCCTGAAGGGCTGTGGATGGAGACCGGTCTCCTGCAAAGCATGGAGAACCGTGCTGGCTCCCACTTCAAGCCAGAGCCCGAGGGATGGTGAAGGAGCGCGGCATGTAAGGCTCCAGCCTTGTAAATCAACCTTAACAGCACCGCCGACACAGTGGGGTGAGAAGGGACATGCCGGGAGTCCAGACTTGGACCCGCTTTTCTTCAAAAACTTTCCAAAAATGAAAACTCAGATGAGAATGCATGTGTATGGATGTATGCCTCCTGAACACAAAGCAATGAACTGGCTAGATCTGGTTAACCAGGGGGTGTATATGCTCAGAGGGAGGAGCTACACTTTTTAGTGTAGTACTTTGTGTGTCCTCCGGAGGCAGAAGCTATACACCCAATGTCTGGGTCTCCCATAGGAACGATAAAGAAAAGGAAAAAATTGTTGATTAATGATATCTTTCTTCCATAGGTCGATGCGTTTCTGGGATTCAGTTCCCTTCTTCAGGACCAAGAGAATCAACAGTGTCATATGGTTTATTTCTCTTGGTCCTGAAGAAGGGGACTGGATCCAGAAACACGTCGACCTATGGAAGATATCATTAATCAACATTTGTTTTCTTTTTGGCATTAGTGCGGCGTTAAACCCGTTTATTTTCTCCAGCACCGAACAGATGATTACACTGTCAGACTTATCTGTGCAAGTTCTGCGTATTAGACTATACATACTATTGTGCGATATACCAAACACCCAAAGACTTATATAGATAGGACAGTTGTCAAGAAATTGCTTTTTTGCCAAACATTTTCGCCATGATTTCCAATGCGAAAGTATTTTTGGGAAAAAAGTACTGCATAATATTTTTTGTCTTTCAGTTGGAATCAATGGCAAATGTATCCATCTATATGACAGAGCTACACATTAGATTTCCCCACTGAAGACCCCAACTGGGCACCTTCTCGTCTTTTTATTAAACCCCCACTTCAATGTTTTGTTTTTATTTCAGTGCTGGAGTGGTACTTTAAATACAAGTCCCCTGCCCCCTGTCTTATACTCATGTGTCCTTGGCTTCATTTTCTATCACTGTCGCTCTCCTGTGATTTGTGACCTGCCGGCAGCTCCAGCGTTTCATGGGGGGGGGGTGTCACAATTCAATACAAGTCTATGAGAGCCTCGTTCTGGCCTCGGAAATGCAGAGAGCTTGTGACATAACTTCTGACTTCCGGCCAGTCCAAAATTATGGGTACAAAATGGCCCTATAGGAACGTAGCTAAAAAAGGATGAAAATGCTGGAGGGCGAGTAGAAGTGGTGAAAGCGATGTAGATTAAAAGGACCACTCCAGCAGTGGAAAAAAAATACAAAACCCTGGCGCAATACTTCAATAACAGTGCAGGATTTAGGTTCATGCACTAATTTACACAGTTATAATGAAAGACTAAGAACAGATGCAAAACTGATATGGCTTCAGAAAGCATGCATCTTATTAAAGGCATTTTACAATTCTGCAGCAGTGGTCCCAAAACAATAGTACCATGTCAAATAAGACCTGTTATGGCTCTGTGCAGACATTGCCTTTTTATGTGCAGAAATTCTGGACATAAAAACGCATGTTTTGGCAGAAAAAAGCAGCTGAAAAAGCACGCATTTTTTATCGCGTTTGCATGTTTGTTTTTTTTTTCCACATGCTTTTTTCCCCACACTACTTTGTGTGTGTTTTTTTAATCATGGCAAGCATGGGGGTTCAGATTCTGTACCCTTGTGATCACCGCCAGGTCTCCGGCCGATGTTACAACTAGGACCTGGCTCTCTGCCCGGAGTGACACCTGCGCAGTTTAACCCCCTAAATGCTGCGAACAGTGTGACCACAGCATTCAGAATGCAGGGAGAGTGATGGGGTCCCTGGATGTGATCAGAGGGACCCGATCACTGCCATAGTAACCCTGAGTCATCACATTGACCACCCCAGGTTACTGAGCTATGGAGAGCCTCACACACCATGCTGTATGCACAGTATGTGAGGCAAAATGCTGCGCTATAATCCACTGTAGTGAAAGCATTGCAGTGGATTATAGAAACTGAGGAAATGAACAAAAATAATTGACACGCTGCTTTTTCAGCAACAAAATCTGCAAGGAAAAAGAAACAACGTGTGCACAGCAAGTTACAATTTTCATATATCTTTCTGGGATGCTTTTTCCTTGCAGTAGTGATTAAAAAAAGCAAGGAAAAAACACACAGAAAACCCCCCAAAAAAAACTGCAACGTGGGCACAAGACCCAATACTCCCTTTCCCCTGATCCAGCTCCAGCTGTCCATCTCTGTCCCTGTGTATTGGCTGCAAAAGTGACGCCGTTGCCTCAATAGCGCACATCATTGCTGCAGATAACCACTGAGCTCCACCAATGTAGACAGCATGGACCACTGATCTCTGCCACTGGTGACAAGAATTCACCATTGCAGCCAAAACCCAGGACATGAGCAGCGACTGACAGCAGTCACCAGACCACAAAGGGAAGAAGGGAATTTTGTTTACTTACCGTAAATTCCTTTTCTTCTAGCTCCAATTGGGAGACCCAGACAATTGGGTGTATAGCTTCTGCCTCCGGAGGCCACACAAAGTATTACACTTAAAAGTGTAAAGCCCCTCCCCTTCTGCCTATACACCCCCCCGTGCATCACGGGCTCCTCAGTTTTGGTGCAAAAGCAGGAAGGAGGAAAACTTATAAATTGGTCTAAAGTAAATTCAATCCGAAGGAAGTTCGGAGAACTGAAAACCATTCAACATGAACAACATGTGTACACAAAGAACAACAGCCCGAAGGGAACAAGGGCGGGTGCTGGGTCTCCCAATTGGAGCTAGAAGAAAAGGAATTTACGGTAAGTAAACAAAATTCCCTTCTTTGTCGCTCCATTGGGAGACCCAGACAATTGGGACGTCCAAAAGCAGTCCCTGGGTGGGTAAAATAATACCTCGTAATAGAGCCATAAAAACGGCCCCTTCCTACAGGTGGGCAACCGCCGCCTGCAGGACTCGCCTACCTAGGCTGGCATCTGCCGAGGCATAGGTATGCACCTGATAGTGTTTCGTGAAAGTGTGCAGGCTCGACCAGGTAGCCGCCTGACACACCTGCTGAGCCGTAGCCTGGTGCCGCAAAGCCCAGGACGCACCCACGGCTCTGGTAGAATGGGCCTTCAGCCCTGAGGGAATCGGAAGCCCAGAAGAACGGTAGGCTTCGAGAATTGGTTCCTTGATCCACCGAGCCAGGGTTGACTTGGAAGCCTGTAACCCTTTACGCTGGCCAGCGACAAGGACAAAGAGTGCATCCGAGCGGCGCAGGGGCGCCGTACGAGAAATGTAGAGTCTGAGTGCTCTCACCAGATCTAACAAGTGCAAATCCTTTTCACATTGGTGAACTGGATGAGGACAAAAAGAAGGTAAAGAGATATCCTGATTGAGATGAAAGGGGGATACCACCTTCGGGAGAAATTCCGGAACCGGTCGCTGAACCACCTTGTCCTGGTGAAACACCAGGAAAGGGGCTTTGCATGACAGCGCTGCTAGCTCAGACACTCTCCGAAGTGATGTGACTGCTACTAGGAAGACCACTTTCTGCGAAAGGCGTGAAAGAGAAATATCTTTCATTGGCTCGAACGGTGGTTTCTGAAGTGCCATCAGCACCCTGTTCAGATCCCAGGGTTCTAACGGACGCTTGTAAGGAGGGACTATGTGAGAAACCCCCTGCAGGAACGTGCGTACCTGTGGAAGTCTGGCTAGGCGCTTCTAAAAAAATACAGAGCGCTGAGACCTGTCCCTTAAGGGAGCCGAGAGACAAACCCTTTTCCAATCCGGATTGAAGGAAGGAAAGAAAAGTGGGCAAGGCAAATGGCCAGGGAGTAAAACCCTGATCAGAGCACCAGGATAAGAATATCCTCCACGTCCTGTGGTAGATCTTGGCGGACGTTGGTTTCCTGGCCTGTCTCATAGTGGCAATGACCTCTTGAGATAACCCTGAAGACGCTAGGATCCAGGACTCAATGGCCACACAGTCAGGTTGAGGGCCGCAGAATTCAGATGGAAAAACGGCCCTTGAGACAGCAAATCTGGTCGGTCTGGTAGTGCCCACGGTTGGCCCACCGTGAGATGCCACAGATCCGGGTACCACGACCTCCTCGGCCAATCTGGAGCGACGAGGATGGCGCGACGGCAGTCGGACCTGATCTTGCGTAACACTCTGGGCAGCAGTGCCAGAGGAGGAAACACATAAGGCAGTTGGAACTGCGAACAATCCTGAACTAATGCGTCCGCCGCCAGAGCTCTGTGATCTTGAGACCGTGCCATGAATGCCGGGACCTTGTTGTTGTGCCGTGACGCCATTAGGTCGACGTCCGGCATCCCCCAGCGGCAACAGATCTCTTGAAACACGTCTGGATGAAGGGACCATTCCCCTGCGTCCATGCCCTGGCGACTGAGAAAGTCTGCTTCCCAGTTTTCTACGCCCGGGATGTGAACTGCGAATATGGTGGATGCTGTGGCTTCCACCCACAGCAGAATCCGCCGGACTTCCTGGAAGGCTTGCCGACTGCGTGTTCCGCCTTGGTGGTTGATGTATGCCACCGCGGTGGAGTTGTCCGACTGAATTCGGATCTGCTTGCCTTCCAGCCACGGCTGGAACGCCTTCAGGGCAAGATACACTGCCCTTATCTCCAGAACATTGATCTGTAGGGAGGACTCCGGCTGAGTCCAGGTACCCTGAGCTCTGTGGTGGAGAAAGACCGCTCCCCACCCTGACAGACTCGCGTCCATCGTGACCACCGCCCAGGATGGGGGTAGGAAGGATTTCCCCTTCGACAATGAAGTGGGAAGAAGCCACCACCGAAGGGAGGCTTTGGCTGCCTGAGAAAGGGAGACGTTCCTGTCGAGGGACGTCGACTTCCTGTCCCATTTGCGGAGAATGTCCCACTGAAGTGGACGCAGATGAAACTGCGCAAAAGGAACTGCCTCCATTGCTGCCACCATCTTCCCTAGGAAATGCATGAGGCGCCTCAAGGGGTGTGACTGGCCTTGAAGGAGAGATTGCACCCCTGTCTGTAGTGAACGCTGTTTGTTCAGCGGAAGCTTCACTATCGCTGAGAGAGTATGAAACTCCATGCCAAGATATGTCAGTGATTGGGCCGGTGTCAGATTTGACTTTGGGAAATTGATGATCCACCCGAATCTCTGGAGTGTCTCCAGAGCAATGTCCAGGCTGTGTTGGCATGCCACTCGAGAGGGTGCCTTGACAAGCAGATCGTCTAAGTAAGGGATCACCGAGTGTCCCTGAGAGTGTAGGACTGCTACCACTGTTGCCATGACCTTGGTGAAAACCCGTGGGGCTGTCGCCAGGCCAAAAGGCAGTGCCACGAACTGAAGGTGTTCGTCCCCTATGGCGAAACGCAGGAAGCGCTGATGCTCTGGTGCAATCGGTACGTGGAGATAAGCATCTTTGATGTCGATTGATGCTAGGAAATCTCCTTGGGACATTGAGGCAATGACGGAGCGGAGCGATTCCATCCGGAACCGCCTGGTTTTTACGTGTTTGTTGAGCAGTTTTAGGTCCAGAACAGGACGGAAAGATCCGTCCTTTTTTGGCACCACAAACAAGTTGGAGTAAAAAACCGTGACCCTGTTGCTGAAGAGGAACAGGGATCACCACTCCTTCTGCCTTCAGAGTGCTGACCGCCTGAAGAAGAGCATCGGCTCGCTCGGGGGGCGGAGATGTTCTGAAGAAACGAGTCGGAGGACGAGAGCTGAACTCTATCCTGTAACCGTGAGACAGAATGTCTCTCACCCAACGGTCTTGTACCTGTGGCAGCCAGGCGTCGCAAAAGCGGGAGAGCCTGCCACCGACCGAGGATGCGGTTTGAAGAGGCCGAAAGTCATGAGGAAGCCGCTTTGTGAGCGGTTCCTCCGGCGGTCTTTTTAGGACGTGACTTAGACCGCCATGAATCGGAGTCCCTCTGACCCTTCTGTGGCCTGTTGGACGAGGAGAATTGAGACCTGGCCGCGGGCCGAAAGGACCGAAACCTCGATTGTACCTTCCGTTGTTGAGGTCTGTTTGGTTTGGACTGGGGTAAGGATGAGTCCTTTCCCTTGGATTGCTTAATGATTTCATCCAATCGCTCACCAAACAGGCGGTCGCCAGAAAGTGGCAAACCGGTTAAGAACTTTTTGGAAGCAGAGTCTGCCTTCCATTCACGTAGCCACAAGGCCCTGCGGACTGCCACCGAATTGGCAGATGCTACCGCCGTAGGGCTCGCAGAGTCCAGGACAGCATTAATGGCGTAGGACGCAAATGCCGACGCCTGAGAGGTTAAGGACACCACTTGTGGAGCAGAGACACGTGTGACTGCATCAATCTGCGAGTGACAAGCTGAGATAGCTTGGAGTGCCCATACGGCTGCGAATGCCGGAGCAAAGGAAGCGCCGATAGCTTCATAGATGGATTTCAGCCAGAGTTCCATCTGTCTGTCAGTGGCATCTTTGAGTGAAGCCCCATCTTCCACTGCAACTATGGATCTGGCCGCCAGTCTGGAGACTGGAGGATCCACCTTGGGACACTGAGCCCAACCCTTGACAACGTCAGGGGGGAAGGGATAACGTGTGTCCTTAAGGCGCTTAGAAAAGCGCTTATCTGGACAAGCTCGGTGTTTCTGTACCGCCTCTCTGAAGTCGGAGTGATCCAGAAACGTACTCATTGTACGTTTGGGAAACCTAAAACGGAATTTCTCCTGCTGAGAAGCTGACTCCTCAATTGGAGGAGCTGGGGGAGAAAGATCCAACACCTGATTGATGGACGCTATAAGGTCATTCACTATGGCGTCTCCCTCAGGTGTATCTAGGTTGAGAGCGACCTCAGGATCAGAATCCTGATCTGCCACCTCCGCTTCATCCTCTAGAGAGTCCTCCTGCTGAGACCCTGAGCAGTGTGATGAGGTCGAGGGAAGCTCCCAGCGAGCCCGCTTAGGCGGTCTGGGACTGCGGTCCGTGTCGGAGACCTCACCTTGGGACCTATGAGTCACCCCAGGAGCACTTTGCCGCTCCAACCGAGGGGGGCCTGGGGTCAATTATTCCACAGTGCCCGGGGCCTGTGTTACCGTTCTGGACTGCAAAGCTTCTAGTATCCTAGCAGACCATTTATCCATACTCTCAGAAAGTTTGTCAGCGAATACTGCAAACTCCGTCCCTGTCACCTGGACAGTGGTAGCAGGTGGTTCCACCTGGGCCACCAGTGGCAGAGGCTCCGGCTGAGTAAGTGCCGCAGGGGCCGAGCATTGTACACAATGAGGGTAGGTGGAACCTGCCGGTAGCATAGCCGCACATGAGGTACAGGTTGCAAAGTAAGCCTGTGCTTTGGCACCCTTGCTATTTGCGGACGACATGCTGTTGTCTCCTCAGAGTACAATCCGGGAGGGTATATAGCCAAAAAACAACAGTGCGACCGTACAGAGTATATGTATAGCCTATAAGCATATATATATATAAACTTCGGCACCCCGGGGGGCCAGCACCTAGTAACAGGTGCGGCTTACCGACCGCCCAAAGCGGTTGTGTGACCACCAGATTCCCTGCCTGGGCCTCCCAGAGCCGTGTCTCTCCTCTCCAGCTTCTGAAGTGCTGACAGGAATGGCTGTCAGCGTTCTGTGAGGAGGAGGGGGCCGTGGGCGTGCCCTAAAAAGTGCGGGAATCTGGTGCCCCACTGTGCTCAGTGAGGGGGGAGGAGGATACAAAGTATGCTCCAGCCCTCAGCGCTGACGTCCAGTGCAGCGTCCCTCCCTTCCCCTGACTGGCAGGCCGGGGGGCGGGAGTATGTGGTACTAGGCCGCAGAAGCCGGGGACTAAAGTTATAAGCGCGGCCGGCAAACAAGCGCGGCCAGCGCGGTAGTCCCGGCGCACAAACACACCCAGCAGTGCTGCAGCGTGTATAACACGGGCGCTCCATGCGCCGTCCCCAAGGGGACACAGAGTACCTTACAGTAGCAGGGCCTTGTCCCTGACGATACCCGGCTCCTGTCCAGCAGATTCCCCAGGGGCTGCGGAGGGAGCACGGTCCCAGTGTCTGGAGACCGATTAGGATCCCACTTCACCCAGAGCCCTTAAGGGATGGGGAAGGAAAGCAGCATGTGGCTCCTGCCTATGTACCCGCAATGGGTACCTCAACCTTAACACCGCCGACCAGAGTGGGGTGAGAAGGGAGCATGCTGGGGGCCCTGTTATGGGCCCTCTTTTCTTCCATCCGATATAGTCAGCAGCTGCTGCTGACTAAATTGTGGAGCTATGCGTGCATGTGTGCCTCCTTCGCACAAAGCATAAAAACTGAGGAGCCCGTGATGCACGGGGGGGTGTATAGGCAGAAGGGGAGGGGCTTTACACTTTTAAGTGTAATACTTTGTGTGGCCTCCGGAGGCAGAAGCTATACACCCAATTGTCTGGGTCTCCCAATGGAGCGACAAAGAAAAGGGAGTATTATCAAATTTTGTTATGTCACATGGGTAATAAGATTTCAATGTTCTTGTTTTGTAACAGTGGAAAACCCCTTGAACTTAACAAAACTCACCTTCTGTCTCTTCTAAATACTCCTCCCAAACATTGACAGCATTGCACTTCTGAACGTGTCTCAGGTTCTTGTGGTATGTGATGGTGAAGAGGTCGGCCAGCGCTTTTGATGTCAGCTTCTCAGGCTTCACGCACAGAACACTCCAAAAGGCAGTTGGGTAGGTCCGGATAGTCTCAAGCACGCCGAGCGTCTTCAAGCCTTCTTTGAACCTTAACCACAAACAAGAACAATGTTATACATTTATTATAGGTAAACATAACTAGAGTAAAGAAAAAAGATTCAAGCTAAACGCCGCAATGTCTGTAAAGAATACAGTGGAACCTTGGTTATCGAGAACAATCCTTTCTGGGAGTGTGCTTGTGAACCAAGTTACTCGTCTAGCAAAGCAAGATTTCCCATAGGAAATAATGCAAGCTCAGACAACTTGTTACACAATTGTTCAATGTCTTATCCTGGTCCCCTATTGTTCCAACTCCCTCCCCGGCCTCCTTGTTCTTGTAGTTCGCCGGTACAGGATGTGTATCGGGTAACCATCGCGACCGACACCAGAGCTTCCACTGCAAGAGCGCTGACGTCAAGGGCACGAGCTGCTTGCCCCCGATTGGTCAGCGCGCTGCCTTTGAGAAGCGGATGACAGCGGAAGCTCCGGCATCGGTCGTGATGGTTACCCGATACACATCCTGTACCAGCGAACTACAAGAAAAAGGAGGCTGGCGAGGGACCGGAAGGTAGCTAAGGTGAACATAATATATATGTGTGTGTGTGCATGTTTGTATATGTTTGTGCAGACTGCAAGAGCGGGTCAGAGCGCAGTTAAAGTACGGAACCGGAAGTGTGTGCGGTGAGTATTTTGCTCATACGGCAAAGCTTGCTCGTAAACGGAGTTACAAATTTACAGCAAGCTTTGCTCGTATAGCGAAATACTTGCACACCAAGTTACTCATAAGGGACTGCAAGAGCGGGTCAGAGCGCAGTTAAAGTACAGAGCCGGAAGTGCATGCGGTGAGTATTTGCTCGTACAGAAAAGCTTGCTCGTAAACGGAGTTACAAATTTACAGCAAGCTTTGCTCGTATAGCGAAATACTCGCACACCAAGCTACTCGTAAGCCGAGGTTCCAGTGTAGTTTAAAAACAACCAAGGATATTTCACCTTGGACCACCCAGTAACCTGCAGCATCCAACAACTACCAGGGTGGTACATTCAAGCCACAGTGGTGAAGCTACGTGCATATAACTTAACTCATTGCACTTGTAACATTTTCAGATGGTGAAGCAAAAATAACCCCCAAAAAAGAAATGCACCGCCTGTGCTGGTATACTACTACTGGGTGGTAAATTTGGTGTTATCGCTCACACACACTCTCTCATACTGGTTGCCATAAGCTCAACATGGCTCCTTATGGCAAAGAGTTCTCTGAGGATCTGAAAAAATGAATTGTTGGAATACATAAATGTGGCCTAGGCTAGAAGAAGTTTGTCACCACCCTAACACGGAGCTGCAGCATGGTGGCCAAGACCATACAGCGGTTTAACAAGAGAGGGTCCACTCAGAACAGGCCTCACCTGCGGTACACTGACTACAATACATTGTATTAAAGTGTCATATCTTCAGTGTTGTTCCATAAGGATATACTATTTACAAAAATGTGAGGAAGATATTCACTTTTGTGATATACTGTATATCTCAATATAGCTATACAGTGGATAAAATAAGACTACACATCTGCTAAAAGGGTAGGTTTTTGCCATGTAAAGAAAAAAAAATCATACCGAGAACAAACATTTCAAAACTTTGTCCATTTTTAATGTCACCCATAATATGACAATACCAATGTGAAACAAACTTGAAGTCATAGAAAGGAAAATGGAAACCAAAATAAAATAATGAGGTTGCACATGTGTGAACACTCACTTATAAATTGGGGATGTGGTTGAGTTCAGAATTAGCCAAATATCATCTATACTCCTGTTATACAGTAGTCCGTGCATAGCTGACATAATTTACCAGTGACTCCAATTAACCTCAAAGTTCAGCTATTCAAGGAGGATTTTCTCTTGATATTTCTTCATTTGTCTGGTCTGTGGTTTAGAGCGGCAAGGTGGAAAAAATATGCCAGACTGGCTATGTTTTACCAAAACTTATACCAAGTCTGCCAAAAGCATGTGGGAAAACGTTGTTGTGATGAGATTAAGGTTTAACTACCGTATTTTTCGGACTATAAGACGCACCTGACCATAAGACGCACCCTGGTTTTAGAGGAGGAAAATAGGAAAATAAAATTTTAACCAAAAAATATGGTCATGACACACTGTTATGGGGCGAGGATCTGCTGCTGACACTGTTATGGGGGTAATGCCCCAAATTCTCTACTAAGGTACCCCATTCTGATAAGGATCCTCCTGCCTTATATATGATCCTGCTGATATACCCCCCATCCTGCTAATAATATACCCCCCATCCTGCTAATAATATACCCCCATCCATCCTGCTCATGATATGCCCCCATCCATCCTGCTCATGATATGCCCCCATCCATCCTGCTCATGATATGCCCCCATCCATCCTGCTCATGATATGCCCCCATCCATCCTGCTCATGATATGCCCCCATCCATCCTGCTCATGATATGCCCCCATCCCCATCCATCCTGCTCATGAAATGCCCCCATCCATCCTGCTCATGATATGCCCCCATCCATCCTGCTCATGAAATGCCCCCATCCATCCTGATCAAGATATGCCCACATCCATCCTGCTCATGAAATGCCCCCATCCATCCTGCTCAAGATATGCCCCCATCCATCCTGCTCAAGATATGCCCCCATCCATCCTGCTCAAGATATGCCCCCATCCATCCTGCTAATGATATGCCCCCATCCATCCTGCTCATGATATGCCCCCATCCATCCTGCTCATGATATGCCCCCATCCATCCTGCTCATGAAATGCCTCCATCCATCCTGCTCATGAAATGCCCCCATCCATCCTGCTCATGATATACCCCCATCCTGGTAAATGGCGTGTATCCTGTGGCACAGGAAAAAAAAGAAGGGAATTTGGTTTACTTACCGTAAATTCCTTTTCTTCTAGCTCCAATTGGGAGACCCAGACCATTGGTGTATAGCTATGCCTCCGGAGGCCACACAAAGTATTACACTAAAAGTGTAACGCCCCTCCCCTTCTGCCTATACACCCCCCGTGCTCACGGGCTCCTCAGTTTTGGTGCAAAAGCAAGAAGGAGGAAAAAATTATAAATTGGTTTAAAGTAAATTCAATCCGAAGGAATATCGGAGAACTGAAACCATTCAACATGAACAACATGTGTACACAAAAAACAGGGGCGGGTGCTGGGTCTCCCAATTGGAGCTAGAAGAAAAGGAATTTACGGTAAGTAAACAAAATTCCCTTCTTCTTTGTCGCTCCATTGGGAGACCCAGACCATTGGGACGTCCAAAAGCAGTCCCTGGGTGGGTAACTAATACCTCATAATAGAGCCGTAAACGGCTCCGTCCTACAGGTGGGCAACCGCCGCCTGAAGGACTCGCCTACCTAGGCTGGCATCTGCCGAAGCATAGGTATGCACCTGATAGTGTTTCGTGAAAGTGTGCAGGCTCGACCAGGTAGCTGCCTGACACACCTGCTGAGCCGTAGCCTGGTGCCGCAAGGCCCAGGACGCTCCCACGGCCCTGGTAGAATGGGCCTTCAGCCCTGAGGGAACCGGAAGCCCCGAGGAACGATAAGCCTCGAGAATTGGTTCTTTGATCCACCGAGCCAGGGTTGATCTGGAAGCTTGTGTCCCTTTACGCTGGCCAGCGACAAGGACAAAGAGTGCATCCGAGCGGCGCAGGGGCGCCGTACGAGAAATGTAGAATCTGAGTGCTCTCACCAGATCTAACAAGAGCAAATCCTTTTCACATTGGTGAACTGGATGAGGACAAAAAGAGGGTAAGGAGATATCCTGATTGAGATGAAAGGGGGATACCACCTTAGGGAGAAATTCCGGAACCGGACGCAGAACCACCTTGTCCTGGTGAAACACCAGGAAAGGGGCTTTGCACGACAACGCTGCTAGCTCAGACACTCTCCGAAGTGAAGTGACTGCTACTAGGAAAACCACCTTCTGAGAAAGGCGTGAGAGAGAGATATCCCTCATTGGCTCGAACGGTGGTTTCTGAAGAACCATCAGCACCCTGTTCAGATCCCAGGGTTCTAACGGACGCTTGTAAGGAGGGACGATGTGACAAACCCCCTGCAGGAACGTGCGAACCTGTGGAAGTCTGGCTAGGCGCTTCTGAAAAAACACAGAGAGCGCAGAGACTTGTCCCTTAAGGGAGCCGAGCGACAAACCCTTTTCCAGTCCGGATTGAAGGAAGGACAGAAAAATGGGCAAGGTAAACGGCCAGGGAGAAAAACCCTGAGCAGAGCACCATGACAAGAATATTTTCCACGTCCTGTGGTAGATCTTGGCGGACGTTTGTTTCCTAGCCTGTCTCATAGTGGCAATGACCTCTTGAGATAATCCTGAAGACGCTAGGATCCAGGACTCAATGGCCACACAGTCAGGTTGAGGGCCGCAGAATTCAGATGGAAAAACGGCCCTTGAGACAGCAAGTCTGGTCGGTCTGGTAGTGCCCACGGTTGGCCGACCGTGAGATGCCACAGATCCGGGTACCACGACCTCCTCGGCCAGTCTGGAGCGACGAGGATGGCGCGGCGGCAGTCGGCCCTGATCTTGCGTAACACTCTGGGTAACAGTGCCAGAGGAGGAAACACATAAGGGAGTTGAAACTGCGACCAATCCTGAACTAAGGCGTCTGCCGCCAGAGCTCTGTGATCTTGAGACCATGCCATGAATGTCGGGACCTTGTTGTTGTGCC